>NC_031784.1:1085601-1118359 GCF_001522545.3 Parus major | reverse complement strand
TGCATTTCTCCCCAGCTGTGGTGGTTTCAGGCATGTGGATGGCACGGTGAGTTTGCACATGGTCTCACCCGGTTCAAGCCAGCACTTGTATTCTTTGTCTGCGGCTCGTCCGCATTAGCATAGTTGTTACTCCCGGGAGTATGTGTTCATTCATTGCATCTCAGTGTGGCAGTCAAAGAATTAATTACTCCGAGAAGGGACAGGCCTCTTGTAAAGAGTTTCACAACTTGAGCCTTTAAAGGCTCGGTGTCCCCGCTGGGGCTGCAGCACAGCTTGTCAAAGCATTGGCGGCGGCTCACGGGTCAGCGGCTCCCAATGTGGGGACACCGCGCAGAACCCGGCCCCGCTCCACCGGGGCTGCACCGACCCAGGGGAAATTGTAAGCCCTTGTTCACAGGAAACAGGTTTTGAGATTCTCAAAACAAGAGCAACAATAAAAAGTAGTGCTTTATTTAAGTCCGCGTTGCCCGCGCGCTCAAGCGCTCGCCTGGCTGAATCCTTCCCAAGCTGATTGTCTAAATGGCCCGGCTGCAGGGCTGCTGCATGTTTGTTTCATTATCTAATGTCACTTATTGATTTGCATTAAAAACATGTCAGCATTGATTTTTCTAAAGCACCCTCGGAAATGCATTCTGACCCTTTTTTTTGGAATGTTGAATCCACTGCAGAGTCTCCCACTGAATCGGTCTAAAGCGGGATTATTTCCCGACTGAGAAATGTTGATTAAATATTTTGATGTATGAGTGGTTAAGACTGCTTTAAGAACAAAGCGTGCCACGGGGAAATGAACTGAGACAAGGGAGCGGCTGAAAGGGAGGATGCTATAAACCAGGCACTTTGGCCATTCATGCATTGTTATTTAAAGTTAGCAATGGAAAGAAGCTGAGGGCCTGGTGCTGTGTATGAGCATCAGTTCCCACTCCAAATTGTATTGACATGATAGGAGAAAGGAGATATTATTTTGAAATGTAGTTAAATCTGAGTACAGAAGAGTATTGTCTTTTCTCTTGCATCATTATGGTGACTTTTCAGGGAGCCTGGTGTATTTGTTGTGTAAGTTTTAAAATCTTTTGGGGTCAGTGTGTGACAGACCTTGTGCCATGGTGTCCCTTTTAGGGTCAGGATGTGACAGACCTTGTGCCATGGTGTCTTCTGCAATGGTTCTTGACCTTTTGATGGTAGGTACCCAAGGCTCAGGGTTCTGTAGCACAGCAGATTTTTGGGATAGGCACCCTGCAAACACTTGTTGTGCTCCATGAGGGTTTGAGAGGCCGTCTCTTCAAGTGGGACCCTCCCTGGCACCCTCCACCTCGGCAGGTGAGCAGGTTTTTACAGGCAGGTAAATTCAGATTTTCACCTCTGCGTGGCACAGCTTCATGTAAACACAGCTGCTGTTTCCAGAGCAGGGCTGGAGCAGAGATGAGAGCTCCAGGGGACACAGAGGTGGCCCAGCTCCGATGGCCCCAGGAATGCGGCCAAACCCCCCAACGTGCCCGGCCGATTGTGCAACCCTACACCCCCGGCTGCAGGGAGGGCAGGGGCTTCTTCCTGACCCCCACCTGTCACTCAGCTTAGCCCTAAAGGATAAGCTGATCTTTTGAAGTCAAGGCTTAAAATTGTTGAGGCTGGAGGGCATTTCTGATGGGTTACTGGGTTAGTGAGGAGAAGCAGCAGCGCTGTGGATGGGATCAGCTTCTCTTTGATCACACTCTGGAGTGCCGTGCACACACACACAGGAATTTAATAGCTGCTGCTTAATGCTTACCTACACTGTTTGTGTTCCTAAATGGGAGCCAGAGGATGGCTGATACCATCCTTTCCTTGAGCAGATACATCTGAGAGCTTTTCTCCTGCTGGCTAAGGAAGAGCTGCTTCTTTTCCCTGATGAAACAATGAATGAACCATGACTTGTGGGATGTGTAAATGTGTGTGAGTGTAAAATGCTGTGAGGCTGCCCCAACTTGGAGATTTCAGTGCTACTGAAACACTAAAAAGCAGGCACTGACACAAACGTGCCCAGAGCAATGCCCTGCAAATACGACTTCTGAAGGGGAAACACCTTCACCCCTCAAACAGCCACACCATAAATTCTCCCCCTCTTTTGGTTTTAGGGCTGTTGTAAAAAGCCCAGGCCTGCTTTAAAAACCTGAAACTTTCTCTTACAATGGCCGGGGCTGAGCTTTGAGGCACTGCCACAACTCATTGTCTGTGGAAGAACCCTTGCTGGGAAGGCTGTGATTTATATCAGCCTGCCTGTCATGGGGTGAAAGGAATGCCCGGTTTTTCATTTTGATCAAATGTTAGGTTTGAAAACCACCCACTGCTGTAAACTCAGTTGGAGTGGAGAGATGAGATGGAGCACATTGCATGCTTTGTTGCTGAGATAGTGTTTTAAGGCTGGCTGAATCTGTTTCCCATTGCTGAGTGCAGGGAGCAAAGATGGGGATTGAAAAAAGGAAAAACTAAACCGAGTACTTTTTTTTGTGTCTGCTTTAGTGATGTAGAAGATGGGGTGAGGGCAGTTCAGGAATATCTGCTGCCTTCAGTGCAGACACGAAAGGAGGAAAAATCTTTGCTGTAGATGAGCCTGTAGGGAAGATGGGGGTGGAATTTATGGGGGTGGAATTTTCCAAAGGGACTAGCAGAGATAATCACCTAGTTCTCACTGAAAGCTGCTGGACCTGTCTTTATGCCTAAAACTGGCAGGGAAAGACAAAATAATTTTGAATAGTTGAGTTTATCTCCTTTTATGAGATTTTCAGCTTCTCCCATCCCCTCTTTTTTGTGTTTATTTTGTCTTCTGTTTAGCAGCTTTCACATGGACTGTCCTTTCTGAAAGTCTGGGTTCTGATACCATTCCAGAACCATGATATTCTTTCTATTTAAAATGCACAATAGTTTCTGTGACTTTTTCTTCTCTTGACTGTGTTGGCAGCAGCACAGAGGGCTTTTCCTGGTTTTCAGTTTCATCACAAATTTCCAGCTTGGATTGCCCTTAAGGTATAAAAGCATCTGATCTAAGTTTGTGGGTTTGTGTTTGTGACTTTCAGTTTCTGATCTTTCTTAAGTTCACTCTCATTTTGGCTGAGTTTCCTGATGTAGAGTAACATTTTTACCTCATTAATATGACTTTGCATTTACTTAGTCCTCAAATGAGTATTGAAAAACCAGAATCTGAGATTTTAAACCAGAGAGTTGGGAGCAGTCCCTGCTAAGATTGTATTAAATACAAGCTGTGAGGAGTTCCTACGGGCTCCTGTGCTAAGAACATAAAGAATTCCGTGCTGTTGAGTGTCTGGAGACTCGTGATCACCATCTTTAGATCTGTGTGATGCTCATGAGCAAATTTTATGATGAAGAATTGACTGCTATGAGTAAGAAAACCATTGTATCTTGCTCTGCTGCTGTTCCATTTGTAAATGTGAAATTAGGAGATGTAGATGATTTCCCTGCTCTGCCACCACAGGCTGTACAACCTTGGGCAAGCCCTGGCTGTGCTCACCTGATACAAGAAGCGATAATGCAGCCTCAGAAGGGTGCTTTGAAACTAAGCACGTTCAAGATTAAAATATTACTGTGACAGTGGTGAGAAAACCCCCAGTGTGCTCCAAGCAGTGCATTTGAGCAGTCCTGCAGGTCACAGGAGATTTAAAGGCCATCTGTGGTATGACTCCATTGACTTCTATAAAGCAGGATCAAACGTGATTCATGCATCTGTGTGGTCTGACCCTTTGAATTCTCTGGTCAAGTTATGTCAGGAAGGGAGAGAAGCACTGAGGTTTGCTATCAATTTTTATGTGGGTCTTTAGAGAAAACAAAACCGTGACAACAGCTGATGGGAGTTTTGCAGGGTTTTTGTCACAGTTTCAGGGACATGAGGAGCAAGCTGAGATGTGCTTTGCTAGTTACAGTATAAAAGATCTCTGAATATTTTTGAGGCAGTTAATATAGGTGTTATAAAGTAAATTATTTTCCCCCCATGAAATAGTTTAATGCCAGAGCTGCTGAACTAGAACAGCAGCTATTATTTTAGGAATACAGTTGAAACCCCTTGCTTTTCCATACTTTTTTTAAGCCATAGATTATACCTTTATTGGTTTTGTATTTCCAGATATAAAGAGGGGAGTTACTCTGTGGCCACATAATTCTATCCCAGCAGGGAATGGCCAAAAGGGACTGATTACAATCCCTAACAGTGCTCTACAAAGGTGGTTTGCAAGTCTAGGAAAAAATCCAAGGTTTGTTTCATCAGGGCATCAAAGGCTGAGGTTTTTTTAACATCATGCTAGTACTGCTTCCCAGCTGGAACGTGTTAACTGCAAGCATTATTGTCAGAAATGGCAAACATCAGGTAACATTGCACTGTGGAGCTGGACATGATTCTCAGGCTTCTCTTACAGCTCTCATTCTTGAAATCTATATCCTGGCTTTGCCTTCATAAGGTCCAGGCCTGCATTTCTTGCTGTTTGGTATTAACTTTGTGCTTGTTCTGTTCAATGTGTGATTTAGCAGTGAGCAGAGTACTAAATGTCAGCGTTTTGGAATGTTCTTGTCACAGATGTGGGGTTAGGATAAGGTTTGGTTCTCTGTTATTTGGCTGTGTGTCTGTACCTGGAGAATCAAAGCAGGGCCTAGCTCTGACAGCTCTGACTCTGGCTGAGGCTGTTTTGCAGATAAGGATTTTAGAGTTTGGGTTTAACAGCCCTTCAGAAAACACTCCAGGGCTCCCAGCAGTGAGATTTCTCACTAGTGAGAGCAGAGGCCTTGGAAGTACGAGCTGAAGCTGTTTCTGAGCACGAGTAATGTTACAACTGTCTCCCCATCTTCTGTAATGAAAGTTTGCACTGTGCATCTCAGTGTGCCATCAGTAAGATTCCTCCTAGTTGATGAAAGGAGATTATCCATTGAAAAAAACAGTGTAAGTTCATTTAAAGTCCTCCTTATTAAGTAAAACGGGAGACTTAGCAATTCTGCATTTTATCATCTGTTCACATTTAGTTGCTGCATTTCTATCACTTAGATCAATCATCTTTGTGTATGATCTCATTTGTTTCATTTGTGGGTCTTCTGGAAGAGAGGTGAAATTATTCACAGCCAAAAACTGAAAATACACAGAAAGCAAGCTTTGATGTGACAGAATATTATCTCAAAGTAGATTATTGCTTACTCTTACTCTATCTACATAGATATGTTTGATTCCTTGTTAGCAGGTTAAAATGTTAATGATAACTGTTGCAGGATAACTGGGTACTTTCAAGTTCCAGAAAAGGAAAAACTTCTGAATTTACCTCTAAATAGGCAGTATAAATTAGGGAGTCTTTTGCACCAGTCCCCTCAGGCCCTGGAAGTTTGGGGATGTCAGTATTTCATAGAAGGACTTAAGCCACAGTCCTCTGATGGAAAGAGATCTGAAAGTAGCTGGAGGGGTCAGCTCTGATCTCTCTGGTGAGGCTGGAATTTGTCCAGGGGAGTTCTGATTGTGAGGCTCCCCCCTCACCTCAGTTTGGAGCATTTGTTGCACACATTTTACTGAGCAGAAAGGCAGGGCTGCTGAAAGCTGCCTTAAAAACACTGCCTCTGAAGGGATCGAGGGAAAAGAGGGCAAATTCTTTTTAATTCCCATTTGTACAAATAATTCGCAGATTAAGGATTTTGGCCGAGAAAGAGAGGCTCAAGTCTGAAATGTATGGCCCCCATGTGGGCTTCACATGGAGCAGCTGAACAAAATGCTTCATTTCCAAAAGCCACTGCTCAGCTTCCCACTGCTCTCAGGGAGAGGATGAAGAAGAGAAAGGATGACGACTTTGCAGCTGATTAATCACTGGGAAACTGTAATCACTGGTGCTGTGTTGGGGATCATTATTCAAGGACTTCCAGACAGAAATAAACCCAAGAACTACAACAGTAGCTTTCTCTAATTATTTTTCTGTGCTCAGCCCTACTTTGTGTATTGAGCAAACCATTCCTCTTCTTGCAGTTTGTGGGCAGTGATCTCTGGGGCACAGATTCAAACCGTGCTGGGGAGTTCATTCTGGAAGCTGACTCAGTGTGACCATATTTACAATTTTAAAAGAGGCTGTTTAATATAGATTTCATTCTAAAGTCATAGCTAAGGGTTTATAGAATGTTTTAATGTATATGTCTGCTTGAAAAATAGATTGAGCTAGATCTTTGTCGTGTGTAAATCGGCACAGCCTCTCCAGAGCAGAAAGAAACCGAGCGAGGGTTTCCTCCCACAGAAGTTTGGACCCCTTTGATTTTCCTTTTCTCTTCTGTGTGTATAATGCACAGAGAAAGAAGACAACCCTCTTTAATCTGGGGAGAATTTAGACACTCATCAAGCACTAAAGAGGCACCATGCCGAGGCTGAGAGCTGAAATCCCAAGGATGAAATCAAGTAATTGCTTTATCTCTTTCTTTTCAGACATCTAGAGAGACGCTTAAAGGCAAAACTAAAAAAGTAAATGAATGAATCTAGCCAAGTGGATTTAGGTGGGTGGATGTATTAAACTTGCAGGGAAAATTGCAGCAAATAGGTGACATTCTGTCACTTGCAAAGGCTGGCAGCATTCAGGCTGCAGTGGGGCTCTCAAGCATCTCTGAAAGGCAAATGTGCTTCATAAAGGACAAGAAGTTTGATCTGAGCTTTGTTTTTTAAAGTAGCTTGTAATCAATTAACTACTATAAATATTGTGTTCAGCAATTAACTATCTTCATGTCTGTAATTGCTCTGAGATCCCAATATTTGCCCAGGCCCTGAGCTGTTGCAGCAATGATTTAGTGATTTTTCTTGTGAATATAATTTCAGAGCTTCATATTCACAGAAAGACAAAAAGTCTAGAGGAGGGAAGGCAGGGAAGGGTTGGGCACTCTTTTTAAATGAGCTATTGAGTCTGCATAGCAACATGACCATTTTACAGTCACATCCTGTTGCAGCCACTTTTTCATACTTTGCAATAGGTTGGGATCTGTTTATTGCTACTGGAGGGCTTTTTTTTTTTCCTCAGCTTTTTCTCATGTAGATGGTTTTATGCTTCTCATCTAGGTTAGGAACAAGAAATGCAAATTTTTTACCAGACTTGAATAACCAAGCTGTTTCTAAGGAAAAAAGTTTCAGGCTTGGATGTTAGGTTCTGGGCAAAGAATTTATGGTATTTTTGAGCTCACTTTGTGTAAACCAGTAAATGAATAGTGATACAGCAAACTTCCATAAGGCTAGTAATAAAAAGGTTAAAAAAACCTATCAGATTCTTTGTTTATGGCAAGGCTTGTTGCTTGTTCAGTTTGTGGGAAAACTATTGACATCAACTTCCAGCTGCAAAATGAGGAGTTTACACTACAGACTGCATTTTGCTTTTAAACCCCAGGGGCCAGATTTTCACAAGAGCTCAGCCTACAAGCTAAAAAGGAAAGAAATGACCAAATTTCTAGAGCTCTGTAGGTTGGGTCTGAGAATTGCTGCCTCTGGGTGCTGACTGCTCCCAGACTCCAAATGTGGTAATGCAAGTTCAGCCTGAAAGTCTGCACCCTCGATGTGCTGTAGCTTAATTCTGGCCCCTGAGAAGGCCAATTAACTCATAGCGACCTAATGACAGCTCATCTGTGCTTTAATTAACTGGGGCTGTGATCATATTCAGTACAGGAGCCATACAAAAATGCCACTCACATTTCACTTTAAGTGTTCTGTGTCAGACACCATCAGCCAGGAATGAACTGCTGCTATTAAATTTCATAAACAATCATTTGAAATAAAGAGTTGTCACAGGAGCAGACTTAAGCAGCATTTTAATGTTGCATCAAAGGCACTGCTGTGCTGAGAATTACAGAACTCCCCTCCAGTCAGAGAGAAAAGGTCATCAGGTCTTGGTCATACTCACCTGAGTGGCCAGGTAACATCTGGGTGTGATTTATCTCTTCCCTCTCAAGTTACAGATGTGGCTTCAGACCTCTCTTGGCATCTGCACCAAAATGTGTGTGCCAGTCCTGGCTGGTGCAGGAGCTGCCTGTCACTGAGCTGAGCCTCCACAAGGAGGAATTATGGCAGCAGAGCAGTAATAAATTCACAACAGTCACTGACGTGGCAAAAGTGGGAGAATATTTACATTTTGCTTCTCATATCCACTTTCTGAAGTGTTTGATTTAGGGGTGCTGTGTATGTGATGTGTCTGGGGGATCTGAGTGCTAGCAACACTCACTAACTGATTTTAGAGGCTGAAACAGCACCCAGCTTTTCCCCTTGTGTCCTGTGTTCCTGCTGCAAACCTTTCCTGTCCAGGGCACAGTGGCACAGGGGGACACTGTGCAAAGCTGGTGCTCGTTTAGGATCGAGGAGTAGAGAGCTCTGAGGAATGGTGGGAAATTCAAGTTGCTTTGAGGAAATCTAAGGATTGCTGCTCAGTACAGAGCTGTGGAAGTTATGACCCTCCCAGAGATGAGATCCATAACTGCACCTCCTAAACAATCACCTTGCTGGAAGTATGGATGAGAACTAACTCAGGCTCCTGTTGGGCAGCTGGGAACTGTGGAATTGTTGGGGAATCCTGTGTGGGTGAATCAGCTCAGTCACACAACAGAATGGGCAAATGCAGTGTTTGAGTTCACTCAAATTGTGTAATCAGGGCAGAGCTGATAGCATTTAACCTGTGCCTGTGTGGTGTGAGCCACTGGCACAGTTCATCCCTCCTGGCATCATCATTCTCTGCAGAAACAGAGGAAGACTTTCTAAGAGTTAATAGGAGTTCAGTTCTTTGTGGATATAATAGTAATTCTCAGCAAATCAAACATATTTTTAACTATCCAATCACATTTGGAATTGCTAAACAGAGTTTTCCAGTGCTCTGATCAGCTCAGTAGGAATAGTTCTTTCTGCAGTAAGAGCAGGTCAGGCTCAGTCTCTCTCCATGAGTTTGATACCTTTCAAGTTCATGGATTCTAAGAGGAGCTGCCAACGCCACCTAGAGTCGAGGCTGCCTGGGATTTCTCATTATTATGGGAATTATTCTAAGGAAATAACACCTATTTCTCAGCACTTCTGGCAGAAATACTGTAAAAGAAAGAAATAAATATTATCCATTAGCAGAGTGCCTTTTTCAGCCTCACAGTGGAAAAGGAGAGATGTGCTCTAAGTTCCTTCTCTTCACTGCGTTTCATTTTTCCTGAATTGTCTTTTGGCTTCTTGAATCCTTTTCCTTTGTTCTTGAGTGCCAGGTCTGGTGATGTCTGACACACCCAGTAATGCCCCTCATATCTGCACTTAAAAAAACCTGGAGAAATCCACACCTACCACAGAAACATGCTGGTTTAATCAGAATTTTTATCAACTGTTTTGCTTCGCTCCCCCAAGTGTTTCAGGATGCTTTCATAGTAGATGAGAGGGAATTCTGGGCGATGGAAATGAGGATTTCTATGTAAAATGTGGGATTTGAGAGGGTTTAGAAGGACAGATGAACTGGGTGAAATGTTTAGATCCCACGATTTCCTGCAGAGAATGCCTGATTTTCAGTTGGGAGGAATGTTCTGAGGGGCTGAAGGAATGGGCTCAGATCCCTGCCCTGCAGCAATGCTGGAAGTGGGGCTGGAGCTGGATGAGCAGGATGATTATCCCACCACAGCAGAGAATTCCCATTTGCTCCATGTCATCCATTAAGAGTTTCATCCTGCTCTGCATGAGGAATGTGATCCTGAGTGCAAGTAGTTACTTCTTAAATGAGATTAAAAATAACCAGAATTTAGTGTTTTGGTGAATAATCTAGAGACTAGGAATAAAATCTAGGTGTGCCAGCTTCTGTCTTCTCTGTCCATTAGCCTGTGCTCACTTTTCAAGATGTGTTTCAGCTGGCAGCATTTCTAATGAGAAATGCAGCTTTAAAAGCCAGAAGGACGTTTGTCTTGAGTTCTTGAGGTGCTTTATTGTGAGGCTCGTTATGGTTCAGTTGAAGCTTTTTGAGCTGGGGACAGTGCTGAGGCTGGAAGGAAATGAATGCAAAATGCAAAACAGAAGGGGATTTAACAGGACAAAGTTGTTCATGTGGTTATTTGGCAGTTACAGGAATTTAATGTGCCCAAGAAGTTCCCTACTTGACTGTGTCATACAATTGATTCCCACCAACATAAAATACTAATACTCCATCAGTGAGGTTTATTTATGCTCTTGGTGTAATAACTTTAAAAATGCTATGAAAAATCCTTTATTTACATTAATAATGCCACTAATATTTCCTGGATCTGGTGAAGTTATTGCTTTTTGCTGCTTAAGGAGATATGGTAATTCAAGTATATAAGCTTGAAGGAAAATGGGGAGAAGTGTTTCTCCAAAAGGAAATGAAGCTAAAGCTCCTAGGAAATATTTCTAGCCCACATGAAATTCCAATATCTCCAATAGAGAGTGTTCAGTGGGTCTGTTGTGAGCACAGACACGATCTGAGGCAGCATTCCCAGGTTTTGCTGTGCTCCAGATGGATGGGATGGCCAAGGAGGATGAATCAGCTGTGCTGTGCATGGCTGGGGTTGGGAGGAACTCCCAGCAAACAGAGCTGTGCTGGAAGTTCTCAGGGAGCTCTGGCAAGTGCTGTGACTCCTTCAGGGGCAGATGGAAACAGCCAGTGTGGCTTTGTGGGGAGAGGGGAAGGTGAGATGGGCAGGGAGCAGCACAGCCAGGACTCTGCCCTGCTTGGCTCTGCTCTCAGGGCAGGTATTTCTCCCAGTGGTGTCTCCTGCAGCAAACAGCAGTGTTCACAGCCAGGAAACCAGCCTTGAAACACAACACAGCCTTGCTGTGCTTGTGAAATGCTGAGCAGTAAATATTTTGCTTGTTTGCTTCTACTTAAAATTGAATCTTGGAGGATTTACATGCAAATTCTATCAAGTACCAATCTTTGTTCAGCCTTTGCTATGTGTTTGCATTTTTCTTTCCCCCCTCTCATTAATTTGAAAGCATTTGGGGGAGGAAAAGAGCCAGTGTTTTCTAATTGGCTAACATAAAGTGAAATTGCTAAATCCATATGTAGGCACCAGACTGTGCTTTGTTTCTTAATGGGACTAATTTTGCTGAGACCTGAGGGACCAGAGCATCACAAATCACATTGCCTGGGCAGGTATTTTGGTTTTAAGATGCTCCTTCAATTCTCAGCTGTAAGGGCCCTACCAAGGGGGCAGGAGCTATATCTGCATACTTGGAGAAAACATTTGAATTGCTGCTGGAATCCTGATTATTTTCTTATGATAAGAACATGTAGCTTTATATATTGGGAAAGTTAATTTATCTTGCCCAGAGTTTGAGTCAGTCCCAAGCAGTAAGAAAGCCAGAAGGAGTAAGGCCATGGCAGTGACTGAGTTGGTATCATGCCCTTATTTTTAAGATGAGTTGGACTTTCTTTGCCTTCTGTAAATATTACTGAGAATTAAATTTCTCACCTCTTCAGAATTAGACTGGTATCAAATACCTAACAAATTTGTGTCTTCTCTTCCACCACCTATACCACTGCTGGCATTTCTTATGTGGAACTATGTGAAGGAATGATGAAAATACCTTTAAATATAAATTTTCCCATTGCTTGAGTCAACCATTAATAGGTTGCTATACCTTAATATATTTTGGTTTTATAATCTGAATATCACTCTCCATTACATAATCACCCATAACTCATCCCAAGCCATTTTTGAGCACTGGTTAAAGCCTCAGACATTTCTTTCTGCAGAAGAACTTTTAGTTATTTTATTTTAGCTTCTGCCTACTTAGAGATGGGTGGCCCAAGGTAACTCAGCATCCCTTGGAGAATTATAGACACGGTGCCTCTGTTGTGGGATTCCCTTATTCTGGATAACAAACCTGCATCTGAATTCAGAGTTTTATCATCTTGGTGTAATTACAGTGAGGAGTTGTACGGTTTGTTCTTGACCACTTGATCTGAAACACTCTGGTTTTTTTATCACCACTGCTTCCACAAAGGATTCCTTAGCTCTTGATCTCTGCAGGTTTCTGACCTGCAGTTTTGGCAAAGACAGTACATCTAAAATAGTTAAAAATCTGTTTCCAGCTCGTTTGCATCTGAAAGATCTTGGTCCCGTAAGAATATTCTGTGTTAGTTCCCCTCAGTTATCAGCATGAGAGCTCGTGGAGGAGCAGAGCTGACAAAAGTCCCTTGGAGCAGCAGGATTTTGGCAGCTGTGAGTTCCTCGTGCCTGCTGCTGTGTTAGGGGAGGCTGGAGCAGCAAGGCACCAACCTGGCTGGAATAGATTTGCTCTTTACCTGTTCTGCTGTGGATTAAATGAGAACAGATTTTTGGCTCCAAACATCTGTGCATAAATTCCGTCTGAATAGGAGGCGAGTTATGAAATGAAATCAGCTCTGAAAAGTAATTCTAGCCACAGCTAATTTTTTTTTTTTTTAAGAAGGAATATAAATTGCTACCTTTTGAGCAGCCAAAGTAAATTAGGGGCTTGTGTAGGCTCTGAGATTTTGCCAGATTCTGTATTGACTCGTGTTAAGTCTGGTTTGCTTGAAGGGGTGTTTGAGAGTGGGTGTGAATATTCTGCATGGATGTGCCTTAGGCTGGGATGGCTGCAGGTACAGAATGCTGTGTAACAGCTTTAGTCTGATCCACATCACTAACAGCCTGTCTGACCTGAACAGACTCTGCTGACCTTTCTTGCTCCTTGAGTGTGTCTCCAGCTCCGTTTGCTGATGTGGGCACTGCCTGTGCTGGCATCTGTGCTCAGATGAGATGGGAACAATTATCAGGCTGCTGCAGCTTTCAGCTGCTGCCTGGCTGGACTGGCTCTGAACCTGGCATCTGGAGGAGAGATTCTTTCTGTTTTTTGTTTGCTATGCTTCCTGAGCTGAAGGATGACAGCTGAGGAGAGAGGGGACTGGAGGGCAAAAGTAAATACTGATGGTGTAAGGAGGAAAATAAAGTGAGACAATGCGTGACAAATAGTCGTGTGTCATTGAGGACAGCGCTTGCTGTGCCAGAGAATCCTCTCCCGTGCTCCATGAGAGCTGTGGCCATGAGAGATGCCCTGGGAAGCTTTCCCAAAGTGCTGTGTACACTGCTGGGGGCTCGCAGGCCACTTCAAAGCAGCGCTGTGAGCCCAGCTCTGTGGGGCCAGGCAAGCGTGCACATCCAAAGTACACAGCAGTGTCCTTTGGAAAGGGCTGCAGAGGGCTCCCACAGCTCTCCTGCTGCTGGGGCTGTCTGCTGGGGAGATGATGCAGGAGTTGGGCTTTCGGGGACTGTGTGATGCTGGACACGTCCTTTGCTCTGTGTGAATCGCTGTCTCCTGGCTCCACGATCAGGGGAGCAGCACACCTCTGCCTCACAGCAGTGGGGCTGAGAGCTGCAGGGCTCTGAGGCTGCCCTGGCATTCCAGGCTGTTTATCCCCAGTCAGGACTGCGCTTCAGAGGGAATGTGTGATCTGCAGAGTGCCTCTGCTAGAGCTGCTTCTAATTAGTCATTTTTATGAGCTCCAGAGTCAGACAAAAATGAGGAGCCCTCCCCTTGTGTAGTTTCCTGTTTGCTGGGTGCACGTAGAAGAGATCTGGCCCTGATGTATGTTAATAATGAGCTGATAATGTAAGCCAGCTGAGAGATGTGGAGTTAGTCTGGGGTGCTGCCAAGCGGGAGGTGAAAGTTCAGGAACTGACTCATGTTGCCAAGACCTGGTCCTGTGGAGAAGGTCTGCTCATTAATAGATTGAGTTTCTCATTAGGGCTACAGAGCATATGCTTACAGCTTTTGGGTTGCAGGCTGAAACCCAATCCCAGTAAAAGCCTGCTGAACAGAGAGGCAGATTTACTGGTAAATAAAGGATTAAAGGAACACTTGGCAGGGTTGTTGGACTGGAAACCTGACTGGCCTTTGAAGATTTCTCTGTATTGTAGGTCCTCCCTTTAAATTTATACCGAGGAGAGCCATGTTCTGCTCTTTACCACGCAGCCCAGAGACAGGAGCTTTCCACAGTGTGCTCTGTATCCAGCAAGGGTAGAAGATGCTGATATCTGTCTTCTCAATCAATGCATGATATTGCCCTTAAAGTAAAACATCCCACGTGAGTTGTTAGCTCAGAGAAGCCTGGTGTGAAAACAAAGCTTCCCTCCCACACCCCCTTCTTTGGAGACCTTGTCTGCACAGAGAACAGGACTCTGCATTGGTTTTCAGAGCAAGCAGCTCAGCATTTACAACATCTCAAAAACTACTCTTGTTCTCTTTGGGTTTTGAATGAGAGTCTCCAGCAAACAGGCACAACTGCCTGCTTGGGTTACAGCCTGTGACGTTCATTACAGCTGGCCATGAATGGAGCTCATACTTGGCTAAACAGCTTTAGCAAACTGAAATGCAGACAGGTTTAAACAGACTTAGAAAGGGGGGAAAAAGAAATATATATATAGCAGTCTAAAAGCCTTCCAGCTGACAAGAGTGTTAATACAGTACTTTGGGAATTTGGGGTGGCATTAACTTTTTATTTCTTTATTGAAGGAAAAATGATCTCTGTTAAAGTTTTGGTTCTTGAATGTGCATGATGTAATGGCTCTTGTACCACTCTGCCTTAGCTGGCAAGGGTTACCTGGGGAGACATGGAGCCAAATGGAGCTGCAGGATAGGCCTTGGAAGCTGGTCAGGATGGTAGGAGTTTCCTTTTCATGAATTGGAGTCATTGCTTTGTTAGCTAATGAAGGAGACAAAACTGCAGAAGTGGAGACAGCCGTGAATTTTATCAAACCCCTCTTCCAGCAGAAGGGTTTCCTTTGTTCCTGCCTGCCCAGAAGCCACAGGCATCTTTAATCATTGCTGAAATCCCATTGTCCAGGTCCAATAGCCGTGCTGGACCACAGGCTTTGCTGCAGCCAGATGTCCCACACCAGGGGAGGTACAGCAGGGAGGAGGTGTCCGGCTTTGCCTCGCTCAGACACGGTGTGACCAGTCAGGCTGAGAGGTGGCTCCAGGCCTGGATTCACAGTTCATCGTACAGAAATGAGCTGTAGTTGTGAGTGCATGCACAAATAGGTATTTTATCTGTGCTTGTGCATGCAGCACGTTTCCTTGTGGTGATACACACTGTTGATGTGACATGAAGGACTGTGTTATGGCTTTTGTGTGAATAAGAATGAGCAGAAGGATTTTTTCTAACTCCAGAGCCTCTATTGGGTATCAAAGACCAAGAAGTTGTTGTGGAGACCACCAGGAACTAAAATTCCCATCAGTGCTGGAATTCCTGCAGCAGAAAGGCTTCCTGAGGAAGGCTGCCTGGGGATGAGCAGCTGGGCTCAGCGTGGGTCACACGTGGCTGTGTGGGCAGGGTGTTTGTCACCACAGCAGTGTCACAGCTCCTGCCTGGCCCTGGGGTCACAGCCAGGCTCCTCCAGCCTCCTCAGCCCTGCCTTGGTGTGCTGGCACCTCGCTGCCAGTGGAGCCCAGAGCTCCTGATGCTGCAGTCACCTTTGGTTCAGCTGTCACCCCATGCCCTGCCCCAGGCTCTGTCTGCACAGCAAAGCCAGCAGGGTGGGAGTGGACAGCAGATATTGTATTGAGACATCTCTGGCCAGGCCCATCAGCCCCTCTGTCCCTTAGAGGGCAGATAAAACCACTCCTAATGCTTAATAATATAAATTTGGAGGAGATCTTATGTAAACATATTCAGCGAGCCCTCATTAATTTCCCTTAGGAGCCAGGCTGAATGAAGATGAGTTTCAAAGAAAGGAAGAAATTAAATTTTGTTGTTAAGGACTGCACATGTTGGAAAAGATTGTAGGAGGCACTGTGTGTTTTTAGCTGTGTGAATTAGGGATCTGTGGCAGGGACGTGGGGGAGGAGAAAGGTTTGGAAGTTATATTAGGAAAGGATAAAAATAGTGCTTGCAAAATGAATAGCAGGGCTCTATTGCATTGATTTGCAGGGAGCTCTCAGTGATTCTTGAGCACAACAGCACTTCAGGAGCACGACACGTTCAACCTCTTAAAAAGATGGTGCAAGTCATTTGCTCTGTGCAGTTTTGTGGTGCTCAGCATAACAAACTGGCATCCATCATTGTCATTTGTCTTTGCCAGTGGCTTTAAGGACATTTGAGAAGCAACAGGAATGTAGGATCCTGCTTTCCACCCACTCCAGAAAATACAGAGTTGCTCTGTTGGACCTCCAGAGTGCAGGGGCCAGCTCTGCCTCTGACATTAATGCCCTCCCTGAAGCTGCACCACACTCTTGCTCTGCTCTGAACATAAACTGGATCCAGGTTCTTGTCTTCATCTTAGTCAGGCCTTTATTTTTGGCTTCTGAATGTACTCTTTTGTATGAACTTCATCTTGGAAAGCAGAACTTGGTCCCATTGGCTTCTGCATCCTAATTCCAGAGCTGCAATTGCCAGATGTGTTCCCCCAGACATTTTCCTCAGGTATGGCACTGATTTTGCTTTGGCCCTTCCTGGGCAGGTTATAGCAAAACAATAAAGCAAATGAAAGAGACTTTAGAGAGGGGCTTTTATATCATCTTTGCCTTAACAAAAAGAATTAAAACCACGTGTTCATCATTCTTCTGCTGCATTTTCTCACTGTCATTTAGCATTGTCTGGTCTGCTTGTGCTCCCCTAGAAAATTCCCTCTTCTGGATTTCATCTTCTTTTTGTAGTTTTGCCTTTCCCCTTCTCAGTGCCAACACCACAACCACTTTGTTCTCCCCACTCACGTTTCTGGCGTGGGTGAACTGGGTTAAGAAGAGATGATAGAAGGGCTGGAGTTGGGGACTGGGGCTTGAGGAGCCCCTTCCCTCCTGCTTCTGCCCCTCAGGGGTCACCAAACAGCGCCAGTGGCTGCTGGGGACAGCTGGGATGCTTCCACAAAGCTTTTGAGTCAGGACAGGATACTTGAGAGGCAGAATTTGGGGGTTGGGGAGTAGCTGCTCACCCCAAGATCCACAGCAGCAGCAGCCAGGGTGCTTTAAAACAACCCGTGGAGGTGCTGGGAGCACAAAGACACCAGTGCTGCAGCCATCCCTTTTCATTAATCCCTGGGAAAGAAGGTGTTTAACCAGATAAATTTCCGCTTGGTTTCTGTCCTGCTGCTCTTCTGGAATGATGAGTTGCTTTGTGCTCTGTGACAAAGAATTACTTGGAGGTTAAAGGTGACACCGAGTTCATTTCCCGAACGGGCAGGGCTGTCCCCCACCCCCTCAGCCTCGCTTCTCAATTAATCTTCTCATAAATCCTCATTGCATTTTTGAAATGGAGATGATTAGCAGGCTTGTAGTCAGGCTATTGGGATATTCTGGCATGGTTTAAGTCACAGTTTGCATACAAGTAACTATTTAATACATGCAGGTAATAAAAATGTGTGTGCATTGCATCTGTAAGCGTTCCAAACTCCTCCAGGAGAGGAGGAGAAAGTAAAGAAGGATAAGTGGCCTCTTGACTTTTAAATGAAACTTTCATGTAAATAACATGCTTTTCTTTTTCAAGAGAAAAAGTATAGCATGTGGTGATTTTTCTGTCCTTTATGAAACTTCATAGATTTATACCAGTGGTGAAACTTTCCTAGGAGTGAAATTCTGCAACAGTTAATGCTGATCCAAGTCAGTGTTTCCAGGGTCTTTTTTTCTCCATGATTTAGATGTTTTACACCAAATTTTCAGATTCCTGGAGACGCCAGGCAGCAGAGGTTGAGGCTGTGGGTTCCCACTCAGAAAAGCTGACAGACTAGAGTCTAATCTTGGCAGCATTTGCTCCCTTGCCTTGCCAAGTTCCATCCATCATCAGTGATGCTCTTACATCCTCTTACCTGCCTCGCCTTGGTGCTCTCACCTGCTGCACGGGCAGGGCTGCTGTCCCTGCTCCTGCCTGCTTTCTGTGCTTAGCTTTGCTAGAACGTGCTGGAAGACTCAGCTACACTGCCTCAGTTCCCTGTCTATAGAGAGGGAAAAATGACTGCAGCTGTTGGATATTCAGTTGCTGGGTTGGGAGGTCTGAAGGGGTTTATTCCCAGCAGAGTTCAGGATCCTGGGAATGCAGCCCTGAGACGTGAGTTGCCAGTTAGGAGCCTGTCAAGATATGTGCTAAAAGTGTATTACAGACCCCAGGGAATGCCTGGCTCAGATCTGATTGTAACAAACCCCTTTTTCCTTTTCAGCCTTGGAATTACTCACTGCCAGGTTATACCTGGCTCTTTGAGTAATATCCCTTGTCCCTGTGTAATGCAGAGCCCAGTGGAGGCTGGGTCTCTGTGAGGAGCAATGTGAGATAAAGTCCTGTGGTTTATGTTGCTGGCTGGCTTTATTTTTAATTAATTTAATTTTAATTTAATTAAAATTTTTATTTTTAATTTAAAAGAAAAATTATTTTCCCTTTCTGGGTGGTAAGGGGGAAACCATTATAATTCATTTATCAAGTCCTCTATGTCCTCCTCCTACACTTTTGAGGCTGAAAGCTTCATCCTGTGCAGGTCTGAGCTCTTGGGTGCTCTTGGTTCTTGTTGGTTTTCCTGGCAGTGAAGAGTGCTGAACAAATTGCCCCATTCAGGCTCTAGGACCCTAATCTCTCTTTAAACAAGGAGCTGTGCAAAGCAATTCAGTGTCTAAACAGAGGAGTGAGTGCCTATCAGCATCTGACAGAGACTTAACAGCAGAGGAAAGCTCAGAGCTATTAAAAACTAGAGAAGGAGAGACAGGACAAGGAATTGATTCATTGCCAAGGCCAGAACTTGTTCAAGTTTGTAACTTACATCTTGCATGTTCCCATTTTTATGACATTTGAGTACTTTTAAAAAAAACCCCAAACGTACTAACTGTGATATTCGTGTGTTTCCATCATTATGGCATTCTGGCCAAACTTGAAAATGTTTGGTGAGCCATCCTGTAAGGCTAAATGTGATACATCCCCTGCAGAGAAGTGTCTTTCACATAATTGTACTGCCATGAAAATGAAGCTTCTTCAGCAGGAAGATAATCAGTCCAGGTCTCTGAAAAGGTGCTGGTTGAGGTAGAAAATACCGACCACATTGTGTACTTCTTCCCCACTCTGTGACTGCCACTGGGGGCTTTTTGCCTGCTTTAAAGACCAGAAACCTCCCCAGACAGACAGTGTTTTACTTGGTCTTTTGTGTGGTAACTCAACGTGGTTTTGACTCTCAAGTCAATCAAACTGAATGATAGCTTCTCTCATTTCATCGCCAGAGAAACGGCGTTGCAGAGGTTTCCTGTGGCTACCATATGTTTTTGATGGAGCTGGCAATAAACTCTGGTGTTTTAAATCCTCCTGTTCTCTCCAGTGATCAGATGGGATGGGCTGAAGTGCTGTTTGCTTTGTGCTTGCAGTGCTGACACGATGGGTGGCTGCAGAATCCGCGGTGTTGGCCACAATGAGGTGAGCAAAGGCCAGCCTGTGACATTTTGCCCACCGTGTGTTGCTCACAGGACACTGACATTTGCAGCCTCTGGCCAGCACAAAACCCAGGTACCTGAATAGTGTCTGTATAGAAGTTTTCCAACCCTCTTCTCCTAACAAAAGCTTTCATTAGTGGAAATCAGAGTTCCAGGTATTTGTCTTTGGTTCTGCACGGCAAACTCGCTTAAATAGGTCAGATGGCCTCAGCAGCAGAGACAATTGGGAATGTCAGCCCTGGGAGGGGGAGTGATTCCAGAAATCTTCACTGACCTTTGCATGTACACTGTTGTTTTTACAGACTCTTAAGGTCATCAACCAGTCTGAGAAAACCATTTATAGATTCCAGTCCTGAATGTCAGGCAGTCTTTGACTAACACAGCTCTGTGAATAGAGGGTCACAGAGAAGATAGGCCTGTAATAAAAGGATATTTTGGTATTTTGCAGTCAAAGGGTGGGATGTACAGAACTGCAAAAAACTTTGGAGGCTGTTATTGAAATATTGGAAGTGCTTTTCTAATGTACAGTTTCCTGAGAGTTCTGTGTTTCCAAATTAGACTTTAAAGCTTCTCTTTCCTGTTAGTGAAAAGGCTGTGCCTCACAAGCAGCTATTTGTGGTTTATACACGTGTCTGTTGTGTTGGTAATCCTGAGGAAAATGGAGCAACCTGACAGATGTTGGATAAGGCTTTAGAATGCAGAGGTCTAATCCTGGGCTCTAATCGATGCAGCTAAAACAAGGAGTTTTCCATGTGGTTAATGACTCTGCTCTGGATGTTCTGCACATCACTGCAAGCATTCCCATCACCCTTTCTGTTCTGGGTGAGTTCCCTGGCAATGAGCTCCATCATCTGATCAAGCTCTGTTTGAAACACTTTTTTATCCATTTCAAATTACCATCCTTTAGTTTTGGTGACCACCCTGTTGTTTTTGTGTTTCCAAGGAGTGCAGGGGCTCCTGCTGTACCTTTGCTCAATCCTTGCTTTAGGTGCTTGTCGTGTTCCTGACAGCTCTGAAATGCCACTGTTCTGCCTCTGCTGCAGAATGGGGCAAGTGTTCACTTCTGTACTAAATCCAGGATTGTCTGTAGAGCTTCAGTGAAGATTTGATCTGTGGTAATATCCAGAGGATAAATTCATTAAGGATATACTCTCAAAATGTGAGAGAAGTCTATTTAATAGAATATTATTGCAGTTTTTCATTTAACAGTGTACTGAATGAATGAAGTTAATCTCTCCCACTGAAATAAAATAGGAAATTTGTTCACAATAACTGGTTATAATGTCTCCCAATAATCTTTGCAGTGTGGTTTAATTGAACTCTGATCTAGGCTAAATAAGACTGTGTCTATATCTGGGCTTAAAATATGTCTGGTTGGTTAGCAGGCTCTGTAATCCCATATATGTGAATAGGAATAGCCCATCCCAGGTCAGTCTGGTACAAACCTATCCTTGGACTTCAGCTTTCAGTTTAGGGAACTCTGGGCTCAAAAAATGAACTGCTAAAATAACTTTGTTAACATTAATTTTGCTTGATGTAATTGCCCTCACCAGGTGCTCACAGAATATTTGAGAATAGGCTGCAATTTCCCTCAAATGCTTGCTCTGTGGATTTCTTTGCTGGGTTTGTTTGCAGAGTTTATTTTTAGTTTCACAAATTAGTGACCATAAGCATTTGACACTTGACATTGTCTGTGTGCAATTAGTCCAAGAGTCTCTCTGATCCCTCAGAGGATGGGGAAGCACATCTGATGGGCACACAGGAGGAGCAGAAACTGGGGCTCCTGCACTTGCCCTGCCATCCAGCTGATTTTCTGGGATGCTCACAGAGCTGTAGCTTTTCAGCCAGAAGGGAGCACGAGGCTCCAGTTATCCCTGGAACTTGTGCTGAGAAAATCACCCTTTTCAGGGGGATCCAGTCTGCATGTGAGGACAGACCAGCCATTGCTCCCTTTGCTGCAATAGTTAATCAACCTCACAGTTCAAAATCTGTTCCATATCCTCAATTTGAGCTTGGTTGGTTGAAGATTCCACTCAGCCTTTCCATCAGCAAAATTTCCCATTTCTAGATGTTAAGAAAAGGGAGCTTGGAGGGGATGAGAGTACAGCTAAGGTCACTCTGAGGTCTGAGTGAATGTATTTGCTGAGCTCTAGTTCTGAGCAAAACATTGCTACAAAGATTTCTTACACTGTGAAGTCACTAAATGTGACTGAATGTGGTGCTGGCACAGAAAATTAAGGGAAAATGAACCAGCAAGCGTAGCTGTTGACATTTTGTGGTGAAGGGAACATCTGTGCTGATTGAAGTGAATCTTCCCTACTTTCATTCTTCTGTAGTTCCTGAGCTGGAATATGTGATTTGCTCTGCAAGAGCAGGACAGGTTTGTAGTGGAAAGTGGAGTCAGAAGAGAATTCACAGAGGGGGATTTTGTTTGGTTTGTGTAAGGTGCTCATCCCTGTGCAGGGGCAGGTGGGAATGGAGGTTCATGGAAGGAACAGGGATGATCTTCTACAACATTTGCAGGATTTTTGGTGATGGCGATGCTGTGAGTAATATTGGGTAGGATTTGTTTCTTAAAACTCTGGTGGAATGGAAGTGAAACAGTAATGAAAATCAATCTGGGGCAGCATTCAGTTATAGCTGGGTTCAGGAATGGAGGAAGGGTAAAGCTGTGGGGAGAAGGAGGGAGAAGATCCTGCTTTAAAAAGGACAGAATTCTCGTGGGAGCATCAGCTGTGCTGCTGTGCTGGGGTTCCAGGAGAACACAGAGGCACAGAAAGCTGTTCAGCACTTTTCCCCTGGCTTGTCTCCTGCAAGGGGCAATTAGAAATGTGCCTCTGAGGGCCAGACAAGGTGCAGGGAGGGCTTCTCCCATCCCTCCTCTGCATGGGCAGATGTCTTCTGCTCCTCGCTGGCTTCTCTGGCTCAGAAGCTTCTGGCTGAGGGGACAGGCAGATGGTTGCCTTGAAGGCTCAGTGGCTCATCAAACATCAGGCACTGAAGATCTGTGGCCACTGGCCAGTAATCTCCCACCCACGAGCTAAACCCTTAATTCCCTGCCCAAAAGAAAGTCACTTCAAACCAACCTCATAAAAGAAAAACTCAAAGATATTAAGCTTTTATGACTGTTCAGTGAATCCAGCACCCAGGGCTCCAGCTCCATGTGAAATACCCCTGAAGAAAATTCCTCTTATGCTGGAATCCAAGAAATAATAATAATAATAGAGATCAGAAGTCACAGTTTCCCATCCAGTGAGCTCACGGGGTTGCAGGAATTTGAGCTGCTCTGTCACACTGGAGCCAGTGATGTGCTTAGCAGATGCCTGCTTGGGTTCAGATGAAGTGCTGCAGAGGCATATGATGCCAGAAGAAGGATTAAAAAGTCACCAGGCTGTTAGAAAGAAGAAGTAATTACTTGTAAGCCTTCACTTTTGTTCTTGGCTAATACTGGCTGTGTTTGATGGTTGTTAACCTCTTCTGTGCAGGGCTTTGTCTCTGAGCTGTAACTCCTGCTGGATGATGGAAAGGGGTAAAGCACTTTAAAATGTGAAAATCTGCTCCAGAGCACCTGAAAGCACTGAGAGGCAGAGCAGCTTTATTAAAAGTTAGTTTTTCAGGTAGATAAAGTAAACACCGCTTAATGGTTATTTAAAATAATAACTTGTGATGTGAAACTCAGGAAAACCCAGGGTATCTTGTTTAAATAGATACTCTGATAAATTAAAGAGCTTTGAAACTGAGCTGATCAAGCGTACAAAAATATTCTCTGGAAATGTTGGTAATTAATTATACCAGGATGTGAAAGTTATTGGGTAGAGATGAAGAGAATAGAACAAATCCCTTAAGTGATGGCCTGCAGTTGCTGATGCATGACGTTGGGATTCTAAAAATAAAATGGACAATTTTAACTACCAGCTTTATCAGTAAAAGGCTTAAAGTGCTTAAATAAATTGTCTAAAGTACAGCTTTCAGTATAGAAATACAGGAATCCATTATGTATGGTATGAAGGTGGGTGGAACACTTTAGACAGCAATAAAAAAGTGAAGCCTTTTTTTCTTTTTGCTGTCAGTCTGGCCACGTGGGTTTTGCTGTTTGTGTTCAGCTTATTAAGGCAGAAGTTGAATGACTGTTATAATATTGGGCCAAGCCCTATGTACCTCATGCATGTGATTAACCCAGGATAAATGAAGTGCCTGCAAAAATGAGCCCACTGTCTGTCTGAGGATAATGTGCTGCAGCAAAAGTCCTGGGAGTTGCACAAAAACAGCTGCTAAGCCCCCAGCTTAGATCCTGACCAACAACCCTTTGAAATCACGGGACTTCACTTGTCTCTGCAGCCTGCTGAGTTTATTTCTGGTTTTTGTGGCTCTGTTGAAGGCAGAGATTCCCTCAGGAGCTGTGGGGCTGTGTTTGGAGTATCCCTGATCATGAAACACTGCAGCAAATTCTATCTGTGTGCTTAAATCAGTCCCTGCTCTCCCTGTCTAAGTGTTTATTGCTTCCCTTAACCACAGCCCCTCTGGTACCAGGGGCTCCTGGCTGAGCAGGACACCTAGGAGAGAAATTCTCATCAGTCACCAAGTCCAATTCAGTAGCCAAACTGGCCAGCAAGAAATGGACTTCTTGTCCAGCACACCAGGTGTTTTCATTTCAAAGAACATCGATATCTGTCACTAGGATGTCAGTGATGGCTTTTTGCAGAGGGCTGCAGGGAGGTGAGCAGATCCCAGCAGCCTCATCCAGGGAGGCTGAGAGGGCTTAGAGAGGAAACTCCTGCCTTAGGAATCCAAACTCTTGTTCTGCTGCTGCACCAAAGAAATCTGTAGGTTTTCCTCTTTCCTTGAAAGGTCCACGGTCCAAAGTGGATCTTCCTTGGGTTTCTTTTAGAGGTGTTAGAGCACTTTGGGATGGAAGCCTGACAGACTCAGGTAAGAGAGATCAATCAGCTCTGGAGGTGCCATTTGTAACATCTTTTTCAGCAGAATTAAAATGTGTGCCAAGGATTGGAGCCTTGCAGGGCTGTAACAGTGGGCTAAACCAATGTTTTGTATTTTAAATGTGATTCTGCCTGACAGAGAGGGTGCTGTACTGGTAACTCACGGTTTCTTTTCCTATTTTTACCATTTTGTTTAAATTTCTGTCCCGTCATGGCAATTTGCTCAGTTATGAGAACAATTCCTACCATCCAGCGGTGGTGCATGAATTAAACATGAGTGAACACATCTTAATTCCTTATTTCAAATTTATGGCTGCTGTCCTTTGAGAGTTCTGATTTCCCCCTCCTCTACATTTGTCTTTTTCTTTTCTTAATTACCCCACACCTGCTTTCCACAGCTCTTCCCTTCCCTGCACCCTGGCATTGCACACTCCACAGGACAGCACTGAGCCTGTCTGTCAGCAGCCATTTGGTGTCATGACAGGTATCGATTGTTTATTCATTACTTGAAAACATTTAATTAAATTTGACTGCATAATTAGCACGTTAGCAGCCAGACATGCCAGGGCAGCAAATGTGATTTGCAGAAATGCCCAGGCTGCAGCCCTTTGTGAGGAAGGTGGTAGGACAGTGTCTCTGTGGGGTGTTTTGGGATCCTCAGGTGTTCCTGAGTTCCAGGTGAATCTGTGCATTCTGTGTTGCCCTTCTGGTTAATTCTCTCTGTGTGTATCTTATACATTAGTACTTGTTGAAATACTTCTGGATTGTGATGCCAATCTGCATTTAAAGAACTTAGGAAATTGAGGCACTGTCAGTATTTTACCACAGAGATGTGGACTATAGTGCCAGAAACAGTAATACAAGAGCAAGATTGCTTGACAGAGAGAGAGAAATGGTTGTGTGCGTGTGTGGGAGTCCTGAGAAAAGCAGTTTCTTTGCCCCTAGAGCAGAAACTCCCTTTGATATCCTGCAGGGCTGGTGATGAGCAGCCCTGGGGGCTGTTTGCCATTGGGCTCTCCTGACGTGCTACATTTTATTTTCTTTGGCAAATGTAATGCAGAAAAGAATTATCTATATCTGAATATGTAGCTACCCTGTAAATATTTCTTGTATGGAACAATGCTTGTCCCTAATTTTACCAGGTGGCTCCACTGAAGTTGTGCTAAGTGTCCCTTTGAATCCATAAGCAGACTTGGTCTAACTCACCTTTTCTTTTATTAGTGACAGAGTGTCGAGGGGTCTTGGACAATAATCAGCGATTTTCTTCACTGCCAACGTACCTCCCTGTGAGCTACCGGCTCTTCAACGCCGAGACATCTTTCTTCCTCAAGGAAGCCAACCAGGACTTCATGAGAAATTCCAGTTTGCAGTCCAGGGTGGAGTCATTCTTCCCATACAAAGCCAAGAGACCGCCCGTGTTAAACGCCAGCTACGGCCCCTTCTCCGTGGAGCAAGCAGTGCCCCAGGAGCTCATGTTAACTTCCAGCTCCTTTGGATCCGCCAACAAATTCACTTACAACTGGAAGCTCAAGGCCTTCATCATGAGCACCAAGATCTACCTGAGCAAGCCCAGGGTGCAGGTGCTGTTCTACATCGTGGGCAGGGACTGGGACGAGTACAGCCCCGCGGAGCGGCTGCCCTGCCTGCGCGTGTTCGCCTTCCGCGAGACGCGCGAGGTGCGCGGCAGCTGCCGGCTCAAGGGGGACCTGGGGCTGTGCGTGGCACAGCTGGAGCTGCTGCCCAGCTGGTTCAGCCCCCCCAGCGTGCTCACGGGCCGCAAGAAGCCGGCGGAGCAGCCAGAAGGGAGCCCCGTGGAGCTTTACTACACGGTGCAGCCCGGGGACGAGAAGGGCGAGTGCACGGCCGAGGATATCCGCAAGGGCAACGCCATCCGGCCCGGCAAGGATGGAGGGGATGAAAGCACGTCCCACCTGCAGAGGATTGGCTCTGTCAGCCTGTACCGGGGCCAGGAGGCCTCCCAGCTCACGGAGCTGAGGCTGGACAGCAACGTCGTGGTGTGGCTGCCCTCCAAGCCGGTCAAACAAGGGGAGGTTGTGAATGTCTACGTGACAATTGCCAACAATTCCACGGTGGATCAGTTCATCCTCAGGTAAGGAGGTCGGCTGGGCGTGTTTCTGACACGGTGACACACAAAGGTGATGGGGACATGGGATGAACCTCAACTGATTTGAAGCTGAAGCCCACTGAAGGTTGCTCCTAGTCACTGAAATACCTTATTTTCCTCTGCATGCTGTGAGCTGGACTGAAAGCCCCCATCACTGGGAGGTTTTTAGCGTGTCTGCCGTGCCGTTTATCGCAGGCCCACTGTGTGCAGCAAGGTACAAAACTGCTGCTTTGGCTGGGCCCTTTCTGTGCCATGACAGACAGCAAGGCATCAGAAAACTTCTCTGCTTTATGGCGCTTTTAAAATCAGGTTTTTATTGCACAGGCATGGAGTTTGAATGTAGAAAAACGTCAATTACCTGCTTTTCTGAAAGCTTGCCTCTCCCACACACAGAGTGGTTTTGTTAGGAGAGCTCTGTAGGGAGGGTTTAACTATCCACTTGCAGTTAGGCAGTGTTTGTCTTTGGCAGCACATTTGTCCTTTAAATAAAGCCCAAGGTGTTTGATATTGCTGCTGCCTGCAAGGGGCTGTTAGAAGCGAGTGCCATTATTTTGGACAGGAGTGGGAACACAGAACTGCCTTACTGGGTCAGATCGCTTCCCTTTTATTTTCATTTTTAGCAGTTTCCCTACCGATCAGATGAAAATCCTTTGAGGATGACAAAGACTGGGAAACTTGTTAATCACTGAAAAATTTGATGTATCTTTTTTTAACTTGTTACCAGGCTTTAAATTCAGTGGAAATTTCCACGGTGATAAGCAACAATTGCTCTTAAAGCCTCAGGGAATCAGTTTCCCAAAAGATTGTGCACATGAAAGAATTTATTTCTAAGGCTTATATGAATTAGATTAATACATAGTTGACAAGCACCGAGGAGAATAGCCTTTAGAACAGGAAGTGTCGCATGGCAGATAAAAGGCTTTTCTTTGAAAAAAGGGGGATTTTAGTCATCTCAGAACCATTCTGGTGTTTGCAGCTTTGGTTAAATTGGCGAGATAATCTCCTGGACACCTGTTTACTGAGTGAAACCTCCGTGCTAGAAGTATTTTCTGATGTTGTTACTTTTCTTCTATTGAAAATCCCTTTACACAAAGTAGTAGAAGCAGAATACTTTTGCACATAACAAACATAGCTGTGGTGAAAGAAGAAATCCAGAGGCAGTGAGCTGGGTGTTTGTTGGGTGAATGGGAGTGAGGATCACTCTCTGAAGGTCTTTGCCACTGTCTTTATTTTCCTGAAATGAGAGTTGAAGATAAACAAGCCTGTTGAAATCTGGGGCTGTATTTCTTAGCTCAGAAATGAATCTGGCTGAGAGGTGCAGGAGACTGAGATGGGAATGTGGGATGTTGGTAATTGCCTGAGTGAGTTGCGGTTATAGACAGAGAGGATTTGGTTTATTTTTGGGAACATTTGTCTGAAATGCACAGTCTGACACAGGTTGGTGTATTGGTGCTTCTGTGCCAGCACAAATGCAGAGCTCAGGCCCTGTTCTCTTGCTGAAAAAGCCCTTTAGGTGGAAAGACAATTTGAATTTTTGCTTAACGTTACTTTAAACCAGATGCAAGAGTGCGAGAGGCTGAAAACCTTAAGATTTTTTTTTTTTTAAGTGGCTTTTTCTTATTTCCAGTGGGAATGGGCAGGTGGTTGTTGTCTTCAGGGCTGCCTGGCTTTCTGTAAAGCAGCCCTGCTCAGTGTGCCTCCTCCTCTCCATGACCAAGGCAAGAAAATGAATGAGAGATGTTCCAAAGCAGCTTGGGTTTGAAATCTCCAGGATCTCCCAGAGCCACGGATCTGTGCTAAGGCACGGAATGGGAGCTGTGCTTGAGGTGTACAGGAGAGGAGCTCCATGTAGAGGAAAGGAAATGGTTTTTGCTGTTTTCCTGGCAGCTGGCAGAGGCTGTGTGGGACCTTGCACCAGTTGGAGCTCTGTGGCTCCTTGTGCTGTTTGCAGAGGCTCTTCCAGCAGCAGAGGGCTGGTGAAAGGCTGGCAGGACCCAGTTCTGTGCTGGAAATGTGATGTCTTCAGTGCAACTCCCGAGGTGTGGAAGGGTGTGGAGTGTGAGCCAGGAACCCATGGAGTGCCTGAGTCTGGGGGAGAGCCCAGAGAGCAGAGCAGGGAGTAGCAGTGCATATGCTGGGGCTGCCTGGGGGCCCCCTTAACCTTCTCCATGGCCATTCCCAGCTCCCAGAGAGCTCTCATCCTCCTGGGTTCCCAGCACAGAGAGCCCTACATCCTATGACATGCACTCACATTTAATCATCCTAAAGAAAAACACACCACACATTATCCCCAGGCACAGTGGGCTTGTTTATTTTCTGCTCCTTGTATATTATTCATTGAGGTATTGCAACACGAAGAGCTGAAGCAAACAGCATGTGATCATTGCTTGGGGGGTGGGAAATAATAGCTACAAATCTTCTCTGGCAAAAGGGGAGCAGAGTGGTCTGAATGACCTCATAGCCACAAATCATGGCAATTGAAAGTGTGGTCTTAAATTGTGTCTTAATTCAGAATCCTGGTACTGTATCTGTGAATTTATCAGTGTTCTTCAGTTGTGTCTTAGTGCAGAATCCTGCTACTGTATCTGAATTTTATCAGTGTTCTTCAGTTGTGTCTTAGTGCACATGCCTGATGCAGTATCTGTGCATTTATCAGCCCAGGCTAGATAAATAAAGTATAAAATAAAGTAAATTTATTTTAGTAACGTAAATAATTTTAATAAATAAAGTGAAGCCCAGGAGGATGACTGGTGTGGCTTGTGCAGGGTAGTGCATTAGTGCTGTAGGAGCACCATGTGGATAAACACAGCTCCTCCTTTCTTGCACCCAGTGAGCACAGGAGTGTTGTGGGAACAATCCAAGCCATCCTGAGAGGTTGTAGGTCCTGTTCCTGTCCTGCTGTGTCACCTCTGGTAGGTCTTTACAGGCATTTTCTATCTACAAAACAGAAAATACAAACACTCTGTCAGGATCACCCTTGGGAGTGTCCAGTCCTGTTACTGCAGGACTTTGATTTCCTCTCATGGAAGGGGTTTCAGGTTTGCCTTATGTTATCCACAGTAATATGAGTGGGAAAATCTTTATTAAAGAGCTGAAGGAATAGAGAAGGGAGAGGAAAATATTGCCCTGCTTTCCTACCACTGGATTTCTGGGCTCCCAGAAGAGAGATGAATTACACTTGCTGCTGATGGTACAGTGAGGAAAATTACTGTTACCTCTAGCAGTTGGTAAAGTATGAACAGCAGGAAAGAAGCATCACCACAGGAAAGAAAATAAAAAAAACCCCAGCAATTTTAAAAATGAAGAGCATTGAGTCTTGTGTCCTTCCCAGAGCTGCCACAAATTGTTACCACAGGCTTCAGCTGGGCTACCAGGGCTGATTGTCACCTCTCTAAGTGCTGTTACACTCTTTTCTAATCTGAGTCTTCATTTTGGGTGTATTGTCTGTGAGGATTAAAAAGCAAAATCCTCAGGGCATGACCCTGCTCTTGGATGCTGTCCTGAACTGCTCTCCCACCCAGCAGGCTACAGGAGAGGGAAGGAAGCAGAGCCATCCTGAAAAGGAGTTCTTGTGGGGTTGGCTTGCACCTGGATGTGCTGGGGTGCTCGAAGGTGAGGAGGGGTGAGCTGGGGGGGTCAGGCAGCTTTGGAGAGGTCCTGTGTGCATTGCTGTGTTTGCTCTGCAGTCTGAACACTTCCCCAGGTAGTTCAGCACAGAAGGATGCTGCAGCTGTTCTCCAGGCTGTGCCATGCCACATCTGACTTGGCAGAGCCCTGTCAGCACAGGGCAGGCAGGAGGAGTGGCAGTGCTGAGTGCTGTCTGTCACTGAGCTGGGCAGAACATCAGCTCTCACTCACTCTGCACACAACCTCATTTACAGCAGCTACTGAGCAGGGTAAGTAAAGAGAAAGGGCATGAAGTTGTTATATCCTGATTAGAGAAAAGAGGTGTAACACAGGAGTGTTTTCCTCTTCAGGCTTCTTATTAGAGATGTTGCAGCGTGCTGCACCTGGAGGGATGGAGGCTGTAATGAGTGTCCAGCAAACAAACCAACCCAACACAATGGATAATTAGGAGTAATAATAAATCTACAAATTGGATAAGGATAAATGCAGTGAGGAAAGCTATTAAACCCATGAACTGGGACAGCTTTTACATTTCAGTGCCTAATGAGTATTGACAGCAGGGCTGTGGTGGGTGGTGCTGGCACAGCTGAAGGACCTGGAGGAGGAGGATGCATGTGAAGAGCAGCACCAGAGGTAGAAAAGGTTGTTATGGTCATAACATCTGTGTGAGGGCTTGGGAACCTCAATGTAAAAAGCCATTTTGGAGGAATTGGTCACAAAAAAGAGGGATCTTCAACTCTAACTCTGCCGGTTTTGCATGAAAGACCTGTTTGAGCCTCCCTAGGGCATAAACCTCTCTGAGGAGCTTGGCACTGCCCTCAGCTGTACCTAAAAGAACCAAAAATAGGAATGTTTTCAGGCAGTTACTGTTTGCTTTCAGATAGTAACATTTTAATTGTACTATATGATGAAACAACTTTTACTACCCTGAAATCTGTAATTAATTGTTGGTTTGTTAGGTCTGGACACTGCAGAGTGGTGCCATCATGGCAAACACAAGTGATACTGTAATGAAGAGCTGAAGTCAATGGTATCAAAATGTGCAAAACCTAAACCAGAGCTGGAATCACTCTAAGTTCTGTGTTTACCCAGAATTTGGGATGCATTATCCCAAGGATTTATTTTCCAGAGTAAATGGAATGCACTTTTTCAGCTCTGAAGTGTGTTTTTTAACACTGATTCATATTTAAAAGCAGCAGAGCTTGGAGTGAAATGAAGAGAGACAGAAGAGTTTGGTGGGATGCTCTTCTGGGTGTACATGTGCATCTCCAGATGGCAAGAATTGCAACAAAACATTTTTCATGTCCTATGCAGCTTTGCATTGCTTAAATATTTAAGAGTCATTTCACTGCATGAAAGCATTTCAGGTGACATCTGAAAGGAGAGGGGTTTGAATCCCCTGGAGCTGGTTTTGTTGTGTCATTATTTCAGGCTATATTTTTATTGGAAAATTGAGCTGGTTTATGGCATTGATAGGGCCCCTAAAGCCAGCTGCTAGTCCACAGTTGCTTTGCAAAAATGCCCAGAGCTGTGAATTATGACTTGAAGGGGTTTTATATATTTCATTGATGAAGGTTTATATACTTCACTGTCTGGTGTTCAGCCTTGTGAAACTTTAAACCTTACTGGGTTTTGTTTTGTTTTGTTTTCCCTTCTGTAGAATGATTAGTGAGCTTCACATCTACAGTGGAGCAGGTTATTGAAAGAAAAGTCCACTGAGGGGATTATGGTTTTAGCAAGTGCTGAGGTATAACAGCACCTTGCAGGTTCTTTGGTGAGATTTTTCCAAAGTAAATTCATAGCAGTGGTGCCAGGAGTTTGGATATTCTGCTCCAGTGAGCAATGGGGGCAGTGTGCTGCAGCACTCCTAATTACCATTTACTAGAGAACCTGACACACTGAAGGGGGAATATTTCCCAGTGTAGCTTTAAAAAGCATTTGTGATGTAAAAAAATACTTCTTCAAAGAAGGGGATGTGTTAATGCTATTCTGGGAGAGTGGCACTGCTCTCCAGTTTAATTCCATTAGCCCTTAGCAGGCACTTTTCAGGGACATTGGTGTCACAGCACGGGCAGCTGGCTCCTCCAGACTAATGACTGTCCCAGAACTGGGGAGGATGTCCTTCCAACATCTGAGAAAGGAGCTTCTCACCACAACAAGGGAAGGAGGGAAGGGCTCACTGTGCTAGCAGCTTAACAAAGTTTTAAAGGTAATTATTAACTTGAAATTGCAGCTGGCTAGAAAAGAGAAAACAGGCACTCTTCCCCTCTTCTCTTTAAATCTGCGCTGCCTGAGAAACCTTTGGAACAATTCTCCAACGAGATGTCCTCATTACTACTGAGAATAAGCCATGGATTTATTGTTGGGAGGCTGATTGTGTGTTCCATCCTTTGGAAATGATTTGCTGATTGACCAGGACAGGCTGAGGAGCACCAGGAGGACACTTCAGAGCCTGCAGTGGGCAGTTCCAGCTGGAGCCTTCCTCCACAAACATCACCTCTGCACCCCGGGCAGCTCCTGCACAGCCCAGTTCTCTCTCACAAGCTCTACAAGAATGAACTGAATTGCAGGGCAGCACTTGCAGGAATTGTTCTTTGTCTCTGGAAACAGGTTTTCCCAAAGTGTGCATCTGGGAGAGCTCTGAGCCAGGTCCAGGGATAACTCCATGGAACTGTGAACAAACCTCAACTGTATATAAACATTTATATA
>NC_031784.1:1056349-1085411 GCF_001522545.3 Parus major | reverse complement strand
TATATTTATAAATTCTCTGAGCCAGGTCCAGGGCTATCTCCATGGAACTGTAAACAAACATGAACTATATAGAAATACTTATATATAAATACGTATACTGCTATATACAAATATATACACACTACTATTTATAAACATTTATTACTATATATAACTATATAAATATATAAACATATAAATATCTATGTAGCTGTACATTAACATATATGTACATGATATATAAATACATATATAAGCATTGTGTGTGTATATACACACACATATATATACATATATATACACACATATATATACATATATATACACACATATATATACATATATATACACACACATATATATACATATATATACACACACACATATACATATATATATGAACCACCAGGCTGCCTGGAGATGAGGCACAGCTATTTCATTCCTGTTTACACTGTTAGCCACTTGTGTCTCTCGAGTTACAAGCGTTAATTAAACCCTTGGTTCCCTGCCTAATTAGTGACAATGGTGGCTCGTTAGCAGATCACACCGTGTAAACCCCAGTCCTCCCAAGGCAGCAGCAAGGAGGGAAATCCACTCTGCTGGGAGTTGGATAATGTTGTGTGGCTGTCTGAAAAAAGGCTGTGATCTGCTGCATCAGGGGATCTCCTGGGAATCCTCAGTGGGGATTATCTGACAAGCTGGTGGGTTCCAGGGCCCCTGGAAGCAAGGAAGTGTGTGAGGCTGTGGGTCTGAATGGAAATGAGCATCCCTGAGAAAAATCCAGCCTTTAAAACCGTAACACATCTGTTGGAGCTGCAGAAGCAGCAGTGACCTGCTGGAGTCTTACTGGGAGGGACACCAGCAGCCCCCAGCTCAGAGCTTGCAGGGAGGAGAAGCTGGGATGGAAGGATGGATGGGGTAATCCAGGAGCAGGTACCTGTGCTAGCAGAACTGTAAAATCTGATGGCTTTATTGTTTTATTGCTGCTCGTGGTGCTTACTGTTTAAGACAGAAAGTGTCAGATTGATTGAAGTTTCTGTTCTGGCAGAATGCTGCCCTCACTGGTGACAGCACAGGCACAAGAAATTACATTGTTTATATGTTCTTGTGGCACTTCTCAGTTAAAACTCACACAAAAGGCACAAGGATCTTAGGAAGAGCTGCTCTGCACTCAGGAGTTAATTCCTACAGAACGCTGAGCTTTCCTATAAACTACAGAATCTTTGAGTCCAAGTTTTGCCACCTTTGGGACCCCCTTGGATGTGTTTCCTTGAAGTCCCACCCTGCCCTGGGTGTGCTGGCTGTTGAGGGAGGTGTGTGCTGTTGTGTGTAGGATTCTCTTGAAAAGCAAGATGCATTTCTACAGACTTTGAATACACAGCAGAGCTGATTAATTCATAGCTGAGCTGAGACTGGGTTAAAAGGAAATTCAGCATTTCTTTTGTTTGCCTGGTTCCTGGTGTGTTACAAAGTGTCTATATTAGCAAAGCTGCCAGGGGGTTAATTTGCACTAACAGCCTAATCATCTCCAAAAACATCATTTTAGGATTTCATATTGCTGCTTAGATCAGCAAGACGAGAGAAAGGAAGGCTTGAGAAACAGTGTGGGTCTTGGGAGAAAAGAAAAATGGGGGGAAGCACTTCAGACATAGCCCTCTGCATTTTCAGCTGTCAGGCTGCTTAGAAGAATCTCTTTTTCATACAAGCTGTGGCTCTGAGATGTAACCCTTCATTTCCAAAGTGCCAGGAGAGTGAGCACTTCATACAAGACAGACGGGCTCATTGAGGGGAATATGTGGCACTTAGCAAAATCTAGAGCTTGATTCCTCAACCTCTCTGATTAGTTGCTAACCAGAACACATAAATTCTTGTGGGTCATGAATCACAGCTTGGTTTTGCAGATAAAAGTGTCTGACAGAGCACACCATAAAGTCATGTTTAGTCTTTCATTCAGCCCAGGAGTGCTGGGGAAGAAGTTCATCCCTACAGGTGATCACTGAGGCAAAAATGTTGTTACAGCCCAGCCTAAGGGGTTCCTTATTTGACATATTGGACATCTGTGGATCCTATTTTGAGGATACTCAGGGCTACTAGCTTCAGCATAGCTTTCCAAAAATGAGGTGCTGTGATGGTAATTGCTGGAGTCACTGAGTCACTCCCTGTGCCTGCTCTCAGCAGGTTCTACAGATACCACCAATAGCAACAAAAATATTTTTCTGCTTGAGGTTATGTCTGGCTTAGAAAAAGCCCTGATTGCATTGAGAATTCTTCCTATGGAAAGGAAACACCAGCCCACAGTAGGAGCCTGTCACTTAGGAACAGGCCCAGATTTAGTCCTGTCGAAAGTAATGAGAATATTCACAGGCTTTAGGCTACATTTTATTCCTCTGGATTCCAGACATCCATGAGAGGCCACATTAGCAGCAGCTTCTGATTTTCCCTTCTATAGCAGCCTGATTACAGTTTTCCAGTAGAAGGGAATGACAAAACCATTTTTTTGGTGTGTACTTAGTCACTGTTGGTTGTGTGATGATGATTGTGGGCAATGTAGCCTTGTAATACTGGTTTTTGAGACAGAAGATGATAAAAGGCTGCTTTTAAAGCTGTAATACATTTGTGAAAAGAGCAGAGGTGGCCCGAGCAGGGGCTCAGGGCAAACACAATAAAGGTCAGGCAGCGTGTCACAGGTCAGCTGTGGGGACAGGAGTGTCACAGCCCCGCAGGGAACAGCCCAGTGGGGCTCAAGGAGGTGGCCTGGGGTCCTTGAGACAGGATTTTGGTTTGTGGGAGGTTCCTGCTGTCCTCAGGATCCATGAGAGTGGCGGTTCCAGATGGAAGGAGCTCAGGCTCCCAGCAGAGTCTGGAGGGCAGCAGCAGCACCTCGGGGCTCAGGTCCCTCAGCTGGTGACACTGACCTTGACAGGAGCTCTCAGTGGTGGCTGTGAGAACCCTAAACCAGAGCCCTGGCCAGGATCCTGCAGCCACAGCCCAGCCTGGGCACAGCACATGAGGATGATGTGGAATCTCCCTTTTCCCCAAGGCTACTGCTGAAGATTTTTTCTCTTATCTGAAATGATGCTGCTGTAATTTGTACTGGGCAGAAATATTGAGTGAGCTGAATGAAGATTTTATCAGCTGGCTGTAGATAGTGACAGCTGGTTAATGTTAATATCTTCTGAAGGATCTTTAAAGAAGTCTTGAATAGTTGTGCAGAAATTAATACGCCTCATCCCTCTTTGTGTTACCAAAATGGGGCTGTGCTGTCATCTCCAGCCTGCATTCTTTAATTTTCACAGCATCAGGTGATGGGTTCTCTGTCCATTGCTATGGTAACTGCTGCTTTATTTCTTACTCAAAGAAAACATTCAACACAAACCCCACCACAAGGCCTTTTTATTCAGTGTGCACACCTAATGGATGCCAGAGCTGTGCAAACATCTCAGCTGTGCTGGATGGGGAGCAATAAACTGCAGGGCTCCTGCCCTGTGTGCAACTGGTGTCACCTCTGGGCACACCTGGAATTTTGTTTCAGCTACTTCAACTCTGCTTTTATTCCTGCCCATGTTTAATTAGATTTCAGATAGTTCAGGGTGGAAACAGTCCCTGGCTGGGTGTTGGTAAGTGCTGTGGGGGAATGGGATCTAACAGCAGATGAGGCATGTGAGCTTTGTTTTTGCTCTTAAACAGCTCCATTTTGAAGTGGAATTGATCTCATGAACTTTTGGCAGTTGTTCAAAATCTTTCCCAACCTTTTTGTGAACACGAATGAGGGGAGTAGCAGTTCATTCCCTGTGTTCTGTTTTGTTGCCTTAAAACCCCCAAATGTCTCCTGAAAAGCTCTATAAAACTGCAGTAGCCCAAGTCCCCTCCACAAGGCTCTGCTACCCTGGTCACTGCAGATCACTGAGTGACGATCCAGATCCTCTGAGTGATGCAGAGTAAAGTGTCAGCAGCTCCTCCCAGCATGGGCAGCTTGCTTTGAGTCCTCACACCCCTGTGCCCCCCCCCTGTGCCCCCCCTGTGCCCCCCCTGCCAACAACAGCTCTGAGGTCTGGCTCTTCAAGAAAGGAGAAATTCTCCTGGAAAAATGTCTTCAAGTGTTTTCTAGGGTTTTCCCTACTCCCTAGCACAATTATCTGATAAATGTGGCAATTATCAATTCATCTTAGAGTGAAAAAAATGACAAAGAAACAATTTAAAAATCTAATCATTATCTACAAGAAGAGGCTTGCATATTCTGTGTTTCAATTCTGCATGATTTTAGATGGAACCTCATTAAATGTCTCTCCAGCCCTCTTAGCTTCATCTCTGTGAACTCTTCCAGGGGTTTCCCAGGAGGAAATGACTCTGCACCACCTTGCACTAGAATCCAGCAGAGTTTAGTGTGACAGAGCATTTTATTGGAGTGCTGACACTGAAGATGCTGGGCATGGAATGGAGAGCAGGGTTTGCAGGGTTTGCAGGCTCTGATTCCCAGCTCTGCACAAGCTTTTCCTGCAGAGCTCTGTCCTCGTGTGCAGGGACTCTCTAGATCAGGCCTGTGCTTCCTGAAATGCCTCATCCTGCAGGTGGGAATGTGCTGGCACCACAGTGAAAACTGGTGAAAGGGGTCTCAGTGCTCAGCTGGTTGATCAGGGGATGCTTTTGTGCTTCTGGGGGGTTATTTCAATCCTACACTTTGCTCTGTTTAAGATATTTCTGATGCTGCTTTGGGGGTGCCCCTTTTTCCACGCCAGGAGCAGAAGGTGTTGTTTTGGGGGTGTACAGGAGATGTGTTAGGTAAGAGCTGCTCTCGTTCTCATCTCATCACAACTCTGTTCTCATCTCCCCAAATGAGGTGAGTCATGGCCAGATCCCAGCTGGATGCAAGAGCAATTCCAGGGAATGGGAAACAGTCGAGAACTTCTTGTTCTGGGAAGCTCTGCTGGTTCAGAGAGGCAGTGATTGTCCTGTTGTGCTGTATAATTTATCTGCCTCCACCTATCCACTGCTGCTCATTCCTATTATGTGTTCTTATCTAAGTCCTGGCTATTCAGGGAGGAAATTTAACAGACTCATGGCAAAAGCAGATGAAACATCCACGTGTTGTTCTCTGCTGAAGAAACACCTAAAAGGATAAGGAATGTTACTTTGATAATTATTTAAATGGTGCCTAAGGGGGTCTCCTGGATTGGTTACATTTACTCTGTGATTTGCCTTTTCACCAATACTCAGCTAATTCAGCAACATGAAAGTAAAGTGGGGAAAAAAGCAAGAGGATTGTGCTAATTGAGTCTTTCCAAATGCAAGAAAATGAGTCCCTTGTATTGAAATTCCCAACTGCCAGTCTGAAGTGTACTCAAGTGTTTGTTTAATGGATAACTGGTTTTACCTTTTATTTGTCTTTTTCAGAATCATAAAAAGGATAGAAAAATAAGAAACACAAATTGAGTTTAACTCAATCTGATCATGTTCTTAGTATGGGTAAAAAAAATGAAAAAGAGCAGCTATTCTGTTTTATATTAGAGCTTCATTATTCAGAGCAGAAAGAGCCATGCGTGGGAATTCATTTCAGATGGGGATTTTGGAGAAAATTGGAATCTGCATTGATTTTTATAGGAAATTCTTAAAATCTGGCCACTAATGCTTTTTAACATTTTTCTAGTGTGTTTCTAAGGCTTAAAGCAGCCTCAGAGAAAAGTTTCTTGTAAGACTCCAAATGAGTGGTGCTGATATGGTGGGTAAAGCTGATTGTGCTTAATAGTCAGACTTCTTTTTTTCCTCCCAATTTTCATTTCAGTTAGGTTTTTTATTCTGATGCAGGTAAATTGAAGTAAGTGAATACTTTGGTTGCACTAGAACTTGAGATTTATACCTTTCCCTAAGAGTGTGGTTTAGTGTCCAAAGCCCACTGCATCCTTTTGTAGAGCCAAGTGTTGTTCTCTTGTTTGAGCTGGCTCTTCTTGCTTAATCTGGAGCTGTGCCCAAAACATGAATATTCATGGCACTGTTAAACAAGATTTTTATTGAAAACAAAAAGTGGATCTGAAGCTTTCATTTGTCATTCTGAACTCAGCTAGTGAAAGCCCTGTGAACAGGGACATTTATCAGGGAGGTTCTCCTGGTCTTTTCTAGCTTTTTTTGCTTATTGATTGAAAATTTGTTAAGAGACCAAGAGTATCTCACTGGGCAGTGAGCCTATGTTAAGATATTTCTGTGTACCATATGGATATCATAGAGATGAAATATAGAAATTAAAATGTATTAATTTATATGCTGTATCAAGTATGAAATACTGAGACAAGTGTTGAAGGAAGGTGGTACAAGCAGAGGACAGATGTAGCAGAGTTAAGAAAAGCCAGTGCTCCCTTTTTCCAGGGCTGGGGTTGGTGTTCCCATCCTGCATGAAGGGGCCAGGGCATTCCCAAGCCTTTCCTGGGGATGAGCATTCCCCCAGCTCCGAGCTGAGCCCTGTGCAGGGGCTGAGCAGGGGGAAATTCATGGATGGAAGGAGAGGAGAGGAGAAAGTGAGAAGATGAGCAATGAGACAGGTTCCTCTGGCCTGTACAAGCAATTAAACAGGCTCAGCTTTTAGATGACACATGGAACTGATTTGAGAGGTCCTCCCTCATTTATTTTGCAGGGTGAAATTCTCACAAGAGCGATCTAGGAATTACTCATTTATATTCTCATTCAATCCTGCTGAACAATCCAGTGTGGTGCTTGGCAACCTGTTGCCCAACATGTTCAGGTTAGGTAGTGTTCATTTCTGAACTAACAGGAATGTTGTGAACTACCCAGAAGTTGTGTGAGCTGCAGTGAAACAAAATCGGGTTTTCCTCAGATATTTTAAGCAATTCTCCCCTTAGCTAGAGGAGGAAGGCAAGAGCTAATTCCACACAAATTGCTTGGGGGGAAAAGGGCATCAGTGAGTGCAAGAAGAGAGAACATCAGAGGGCAGGAGATCACAGACAGTTCCCCAGTGAATCCTGATTTCCTCTGCCCTGAGCTAGCTGCCACCTGGGTTATTTTGGCCCAGCTGCAGTGGTGGCAGTGCTGTAGCCAGAGTTTTCCTGCAGGACTGTTACAAAGGCTTGGGGCATCCCTGGACAAGCTGTGGCCAAGGAGGGAGGACTTTCTAGATTTGGAAACCAGGGGGGCTCTCAGGGTAGAGTTGTGGGAAAGAATTGCTGTAACAACAAACTATTTGCTCTTAAAGAGGGGAAAGTATGTAACACCATCAAAGGGGGACAAGGATTCAAAGGGAAACACATGGCTGAAACATACGGGTCAGGTTTATTTGAAAGGAAAATTTGTTTGCTTTTCATTCTTTATAACATTTCCCATAGAGACTAGCAAATATAGCTGCCACATTTTTGGCAAAGGGTGTCTTACCCTAAACCTGAAACACTTAAACACACATACTTACATAAATATGGTCTCTATTAGTTTCAGCTGTGGGACTTCTAATTCAGCCTTTTGGAGCTGTTTTTTGTTTGTTTTCCTCTACTGGCTGTATTTGAAGCTTTAAAAGGGCTTGGTAACAAAACAAAGTTGTTACTGAATACTTAGAAAGAAGGACAAGGTGATGAAGAGGAATCTTTGTCAGGGGTTCTGGTGTCTGAGCAAAGGTCTGCAGAGTGGGACACTGCTGATGGCCTGGACTAGAAAACCTTTCTGTGGGGTGCAATGGGCCAAAACCACCTGAGGTTTGCAGTTATTGAAAGTGGTTATTAAAGCTGGTGGGCTCTTACAGAAAACATGTGGGTAGCCATAACTCAGGAATCCTCTCTGGCTGTGCTTTCCAAAAAATAGCCATTAGCAGAGCTGAAATCTGAAGCAGGAGTAGGATGAAGTCAAATCAGCCCCTGATCACTGAACCATTCTGGTCCCAGAGCCCTCCCTGGGCTGGAATAAAGCAGCTTTTCCTTTCCTTTCTTTTTTTTTTTCTTCAAATGGTGCTCCCAGCTCCCCACCACTGTCTTTGACTCAGTTAACTTTGTTTATTTTTAAATAAACATATGGCACACTCATCTCTCACCCAGGCAAAGAACTCTCACTGATGTCAGTGGGAGCTTCACCACCTTCAGGATGAGTGGGGATCAATGAAGGAAGTCCTGAGAGCTTGTATTCCACTCTCCCTAAGGCAGGGTGCTTGAAAAAGCAAACAGTCCAGTGAGACCTCATCAACTTAAGTGCATTTAAAACACCCACGGGACTGTCAGTGAGGGATTGCACTCAGCAGGGCTGAGAGAAACCTTTCAAAGCCTTGGTGCAAGAGGTGGGCAAGCTCATGGCCCAGTCAGAGCTGCTGTCTCCTGTATTTATACACTGTATATATATCTATATATGTCTGTATTTATCTCCTGTGTTTTCTTGTGCTGGTGCTTGCTGGAATACATGTTTGTGTACAGATACACAGATATGTGAGGGGGGCTTAGCAGTGCCAGGCTCCTGATGTTTGTACAGAACTCTGATAGCTGCTCTTCCACAGGTCCCTTTTGGAGCAGAGAATCACACACTGCTGTGGGTTGGGAAGGACTTTAAGCTAGCTTTAAAGCCAGGACTGTCTTGGTTTTATTTCCTTTCTCTCTGAAGCCCAAAATCCAGGGAGGGACAGGAGGAGCAGGGGGTTTGCTGAGGGGTTTGCAGAGAGCTGACATCTGCCCCTGAGGATGGGAGGGTGCAGAACTGAGCACGAGGTGCCAGGGGTGGCTCTCAGGCACCCCCATCCCAGCCCTGTCCATCCCATCCCAGCCCTGTCCATCCCATCCCAGCCCTGTCCATCCCATCCCAGCCCTGTCCATCCCATCCCAGCCCTGTCCATCCCAGCCCAACCCTGTCCATCCCATCCCAGCCCTGTCCATCCCAGCCCATCCCGTCCCAGCCCTGTCCAGTCCTTCCTCAGGTGGTGAGCTGCCTGAATCCCCCTGCTCTGGCTCCTGACAGTGCCTGCTCTCAGATATTAAATGACTCCTAATAAATCTAAACCAGGTGTGCACCCTTGGCAAGGCTGTGCTCTGCATCCTAAAGTCTAATTCTGTTATTTTTACAGGGCTAGATCCGTGATTTTGGGTGACTGATAAGGCAATAAATATGCACAGATTGTGTTTTACACACGTTGAGATAAAAATCTCTTCCACTGCTGGGCTTCTTTACCCAGAAGGAATATGTTCTTTAAATATTTCTTCTTGGCTGAACTCAAGCTGAAAGATTCAGTCATCTGCTGCAGAGGCAATCTTTGTGTGCAGACCTGCTTTTCTGTATTGAACTTGATGGGTGCTGGACTTTGGTTCCACAAACCTGGAAGTCTCGTGAACTCTGAGTCCCAAATGGCTCAAGTATTTCTGTGCTAGAGATTTTTATTACACTGAATGTTAGAATCAATTTTCCTCCTAGGCGTGAATCCACTCTTTGGGCTGCTCAGAGTTGGGTCTCATCTTCATTCACTTCAGCTACATCTTGATATCATAACAATGATAAAATTTCATGTTGTCAGAATTGGGTTCTGGCCTTTGAGCTGAGGGCAGATTTAAGAAAATTCATTCCTGCTAACAGAGAGATATTAAGAGATTCTGAGCTACCTCTAGGAGTGATGATAAAGAGGGTGAAACATTCTAATGAGCCTTTGCCAGCAGTCTGATTTCTCTCCAGATGTACCTAGATTTTGCTTAGGAAATACGATTTCCATAATAATTTCAAATCTGTCAGACTCCTTTCCCAGTCTTGTTCTGTGTTTCACAGTAAACCTGAAGGATGGTCTTTTTTAAGGACAGCCCAGGATAAAAATAGTATCTTTCTCACAGAAATGGGTGAAAGAGTTTTCACAGACCTTGCCAACAGTGTTCCTGGCTCAGAGCATTTCTATTTATCCTGCTTTTCTAAAAGCACTGAATTCACTTTCAAGTTTGAAAGCATTAAAAAAATAAAAAATAAAAAATTGGAGATCCAGATTTGATGATGCACTTGCAAGATCCAGCAGGCATTAAAGTTCCACCTCGTATTTGAGTTGTTGTCAGTATCGAGCACTGAGGTGCCAGATTCGGAGATCCTGGCAGAGCTCCCGTGTGCCTAGCCAAGCAATCCCATCATAATTAATGTGGTGAGGCTTCTCTGGGTAGGAAAATATTTATGGGATCTGCAGAGCCCACAAAATGAACCGGAATGAAAGAGCTCTGCCAAGTTGGGCTGTGCAGATTAAGGACATATGGTTGGTGTGACTGCTGCTGGCACTGTCCTCAGAGCCTGGTTCCTGCCTTGTCTCCTGCCATCCCTCCTGCTCCCAGGGGCCACTCCCAGTCCCAGGTGTCACCCCTGGGTTCCAGGATCCACTCCCAGTCCCAGGTGTCACCCCTGGGTTCCAGGATCCAGTCCCAGGTGTCACCCCTGGGTTCCAGGATCCAGTCCCAGGTGTCACCCCTGGGTCCCGGGATCCACTCCCAGTCCCAGGTGTCACCCCTGGGTCCCAGGATCCACTCCCAGTCCCAGGTGCCAGTCCCAGGTGTCACCCCTGGGTCCCAGGTGCCAGTTCCAGGTGTCACCCCTGGGTCCCAGGATCCAGTCCCAGTCCCAGGTGCCAGTCCCAGCAGGAGCTGCTGCTGCTCCTTCCCGTGAGCTCAGGGTGTGTTGTGAGCTCAGGTGAGCAGCTGCAGCTCAAATAAAAAGTGGCACTGAGCTGTGTCAGTACCTCCCTGTCTCCTCTCTGTACGTTATATAAGCTCTTCACACAAATAGTTTGGAGTTTCTCATTATCCCAACTTCTTTTAGAAGTTCTGCAGCCAAACCGCTGCACAAATCTGCTCTGAATGTGGAATGATCCTGCTAAAATCACCATGGGAGAGAACGGAACTTAACCCAGTATATCCAGATTAAATAAATCCTACTAGAAAGCAAATTAAAACTTCAATTTTCATATTGATTGCTTCAATTTTTTACTTCTAAAAATCTGTCTTTAGGAGAAATAATGCTGTAGGGTATTTAACGTATTTATTTTTGTTCTCATGCAGCACAGCTTGTGAAAAGCTGGGTTAAAGGCTGCCCAAAATTACAAATGATTGTTTATTTTTAAAAACGGTGCTTACCTCACTGGAAAGACATTGGCATTTGGAATGGGAAAGGATGGGAGATGTAAACAGGAGCATCCTTCATTGTTGGGGCAGCTTCACTCCAGAAGCGTGTTCAATCAGCACTGGCTCCTTCTCATTAAGTGGTGTCACTTAATTACAGCTCCAGGTGAAACAAAATGATTTGCAATAACCATGTCAATTTAATTAGCATGATACAAATATAAACCTTTTTTTTTCTCTCTCATTGCATAATGCACAGCCACGACCTCTTTAAATGTGTTTACTTTTATTGACATCTTAATTGGCAGCACACACACACGGCTCCCCTGCTTTTCACAGGAACAGAAACAAATACCTGTGTCACTCACAGGGGAACCACATCAAACCCCACTGCTGGCCCTTTCCTGCTTCTCTTCCCAAGGGGTAAAAGCATCCTGACACGTGTGTGCTGGGAACAGCACAGAAAGATGGGACACTTGTGGATTTTAGTGTGACCTCGCAGGGCCAGAGGCACCCAGGGCCCTCCCTGACCTCTGAAACTGCAGAGCAGACCCAGAGCAGCTCTCAGAGGATGCTTCAGGCCCATTTATCTCCCTTTTTAAAATCAGATATGCTTCAAGGGAATCCAGAACCAGAGCATCTTTCCCTCATCTCTGTTTCCCATCTTGCAGTTTGTAGATACTTTTTCAGTCTTTTTGGGTCATAAACCATTTCACACTTTATATATATTTATATATGTTACATTTATTTTTCCATTATTTAAACAGTTTTTTCTATTCTTACTCTTAGTAACAGATCAGTCCCATCTGTCATTCTCTGTGCAGGGCTGTTAGGTGCAGGTTCCTTCAATGCCATGGGTGAGTGTTTCAGAAGATCACTTGGAGGTGCCTGAGAGAGGCTCTCAGGTATCCAACACAGGATGAGTGTCCACATCTTCTCAGACCTGGATCTTTGCTGAGCATCATCTGGGAGTTCAGCTGTTGCAGTGCCTTTAAAAATCTGGGTAGGTCTTGGTGTGAGTTGTGAGCTCAACAAAAGGTGAACTAAGGGAAGGAGTTGTACATCTTGCAAACAGCAGTAAAAGGCTCTGTGAGCTCAGAACTCAAACCTGCTTCTGTATCTTGACCAGGATGATGAAGGTAGAAAAGTAAGTCAGGCCTTTTTCTCACTCATTGAGAAAATGACTTTCCTTCAGTGAGCAATAGAATTTTGTACCATGCCCCAAATGGTCAGTGCTGTGTTCCTCTGCCTGGAACTAATTCTCACTTTGCCCAGAAGTCATTTGAAAAGCTCTTCTTGGAATTTTTAAAGTAGGAATATGCTCTGTAATGTCATTGCAAAAACCCCCAGAAGAGAAGCAAGTGGAAATTCACAGCAGAAATGACAGATGTGGGAGACCAACCTGCACGTTACCACCAGTGCTGCTAATTATAGGCCAGCAAAAGAAAATTTTGAGCTGAATTTTGCCAACATTCAGCCTCCAACAGTCAGTCTATGATTAGTCACGTTGTCAAAATATAAACAAAAATAATTCAATCATCAAAGCAGAAATCCCATCTGCAAGGGGTGTAAACAGTGAGATGAAAGAAATGCTGCCTTTTAGAAGGACAGAGCAGGATCGTGTGTAACTTTTGAATCCAGCAGAAAAGCTTCATCTGCTGTATAATATATGTGTACAATTCCTAACGTGGCTGAAAACACAACCAGAACTTCATTTGATGGCAACATCCTGGCAACCAAAGCGTTTGGCCTGTGAATCTGATGTTTTCAGACTGGCAAAGTCTCAGCTAGAAATTAATGTGTCTAAAGACTAGTTTTGTTTCATAGAGCACAGATAATATGAAAATTTGATTAGTTCATACTCCATCAACATAAAAGATATGAGGTATGAATATTCTATTAACATCTTTGAACTGAACAAATGGCTGTGCCTGCTCGGTTGCAAGCACTGGATTGCACAATCACAGAAAACTCTGTTTGTAACAAAGGCTGATACATAATGCCAGCTTCAGGTATTTATCATTTTGCAATACCACTGCTAGGACAGTTCATGGTCTACTAAAGAAAAAAAAAAAAAAAAAAAGGAGGCTGGAGTTATAAATGAGAACAGAAAATTTAAAAAAAGTCTGAACTCTCTCTGCTTTATGATTTTCATGAATATAACAAGAGATGGGTGGGCCATTTGAATAGATAAATGATGTATGATGGAAGTAGAGAGCATCAGGAGAGAGAGGTTTTTCCTCTAAGCATTTAAAAATGTCCAATTCTTGTGATAGAGGCTGATTTTTAGGTGAAGTGCAATCTAAACCCTCAGTCTACAGTGGATTAAAAACTCTTGCTCCTTTTCAGAGGTAATGTTTTAATGTCCTATTGTCACTGCTACCTCAGATCTTTTATCTTCTCAAAATCCTTTCTGTAGCTGCAGTTCTAGAAACAGTTCTGCTCTTGCCTCCAGCCCTATTTCCATGAAATGTTATATGGCTCCCTCTTCCCACTAAAGGAAAAAACTCCATTGTTGTGGTGTTTATAGCTGGGGATTATTAGGAGCTGAGTCTGGCTGAAATTCTTGGCAAAATGATGTGTTCAGTGAAGAGTACCACTTTGAGGCAGCCAAAGAAATTAATATGTCAAATTTTAATTTAAGAAAGAGCTGAACAACCTGAAAATGAAACAGAGCCTTTCAATTTATGAAAAAAAAAAATCATTTCATCCAGTAACATTTTTTCCTGCCTTCTAGTAAACAGCAACCCCCAAAACCATTTTATGTTGACAGTAATAATTTTACCTCTGTTAGTGGTTTAGTCTGACCAGCAATCCCCCAAATCAATTACTCACCAAGTTCTGTTTCTGAGCTTTTTCTTTTTAATATCCTTTAAAAACGCTGGGAGTTCTTTTTGTGATTTGCAGTATCCTCGTGGGGCAGGCAGCGTTTCTGCAGTTGTGTTCCTGCTGATCCCACCCCGTAAGTGCTGAGGCTTTTTCCAAGTCACTTCTTGTTGCAAAGAGCTTCCAAGTGCAGGGGAAGCCAACCAGCCTTGGAGAGAGACAGGATTCCCAAAATGTCCACGAGGCTCAGGCAGCTCTGCTCATTCTGTGTCAGGTGTGGAGGCAGAGTGAGGCTGAGGACACCTCTCCAGGGGTGAAGTGCAGCTGGAATTTGGCCCTGAGGCCAGCAGTGTGTTATAATATACAAATACATTATAAATATAATATAAAATGTATTATAAACACAAATACCTCTGTGTATTTGTGGGTGAAGGTGGCACCATGCAAACAGCCTGCAAGGGAATTTTCCTGATCCTTATGCATGAAAGCAATCCAGCTGTTGTTATTTCAACACCGTTATGCTGGCCAAATCTCTACAGAGTTTCTCTTTAAAGTCTCCAGGTCAGTGCCATTTCTTTACCTTACATGTGGATTTTCTTCTTTTGGAAGGCAGGACAAGTCTCTGCTGTTTGTGTTGTGGCCACACTTGAGCCAGTGACACCATCCCGTAATCACACTGCCAAACTGGCACAAAGGAGAAGGAAAAATGTAATGCAGGCTTTTGGGAGAGAGTCCTGAGATGGAGATAAAGCATTTCCTGGTTCCCTAATGGCTTTATTCCTTTTCAAGGGGAAAAATACGCTTTTATCAGCTTGGAAGGTCAGGTATAAAATCAGAGGTTAAGCAGTTTCGCTTTGGTTTAGGATGCAGCATTAACAATTCCTATTCAAGGGCTGGATGGAGCAGCACACACAGTCACTTCAGCCTATTTATGGATCTCAGCACTGGAGCACAACTCCAGAGATTAAATCACAGAATCACAGAATGGTTGGGGTTTGGAAGAGACCTCAGCTCCTCTCAGCTGGGACCTGTCCTTTGAAAGCCAGAAGTTCAGGCCAAATTCTAAATCCACTGATAAAGAAGCAAAAACCTTAAAAATGCAGCAGGTTTGTTGCTTTCCACATTGGAATTCCGTCCACTAGAACTGATCAAAAGCTACAAACAGATGTAGTTGGATTAAATCTGTGAAATTTGAGCTGCAGCTGCCTCCTGTGGGAAATAGGGAGCAGCAGGGCTGGGGCTGCAGTCCCTCTGTTGTGCAGTGCCAGGGGATGGCCAGCACAGACAGAGCTCCCTGCCCTGTGCAGGGCTGTAAATCCCACTGCTCTCTCCTGTGTGCTCAGAGAGGAGGGGTGGGAATCACCTGCCTGGAACCTGGGACCTGAATTCCGTGTGCTGGCACCCGAGTCTGCAGCCCCTTTATTCAGTGTGCTGTGTGTGGATGTGGCAGCACTCAGCTGTTTGGTGAGGCTGGATGTGTTGATGACTCTGCTGATAAGGGCCCTATCAAATCACTCTTCTGGGTAACCTTCGGAATTAGGCCAAGGATTAGAGACTGTGCTTGCTGCTCCTGGATTTGACACTGTGGCAGTAAAAGAGCCTTTCTTAAATTCATATTGCTTTTCCTGCTGCCTCCTGTGCTCTGACTCACTGGCCATTCTGTTTGCTGAACCATTTCCCACTAAGCTGTGTGCTCCTCACCTCTTGAATGGGCAGCACAAAATCCATGGCTTGTGAGGACACCTAGTCAAGGGCCAGACTATTGTAGAAGGGATTTCTCTGCTCCTTTTTTGAGCAGCAAGCTTTGATTTCCCCACAAGCAAACTTAAGCAAGCTGGTGTTGTAATAAATGGCTTATCTTGCTCTGGGAGTGACCCCCAGGTTGCTTTGATTATCTTCCCTTTCTTTGGAGGTGTCTGGGTGTTGACTCTTGGCTCTGTCTGGTTCAAGACTCTGTTGTACAATTAACCAGCTCATCTTCAGTCAGGCAGTTCTTGTGCTGCAGGGAAAAGTCCTCTCATTTTATGCCTGACACATGTCTGTGCTTCTGGATCGGTATAAAAGGAAAAGGATGAAAAACAAAATGAAGGAGATTTGAATAAAGAGAACATTTTGGAATAAACCAATCATGTGACCTCTCCTGTTGCAATGCATTTTAAAAATTCTGCTTATTGTAGCAAAGTTTATGATATATTTATATAATAGCAGTTTATTTGGAAGCTGAGAATTATCCTGGTTTTGTGCAATAAACAGTCTGCAGTGGTTCTGCTGTGCCAGAGAATCCTGAAATGGGTGTAATTTGTAAGAGAGCCAGGTGTGCTGCTGGGTGATGAGCAAGAGCAGAACTGAAAACTGGGAGAAGTGGAAGAAGCTTAGAAAGCAAAGGAGTTTTGACAATAAAAGTGAGTCGTGTTCCTGCCTTTGAGGGAGGGTAGTTGAAAGTTTCCTCTTTTTTTTTTTTCTTTTCTTTTTTCTTGTGCTTCATCTGCATTTGTCTCTGCTCTCTGTGGAGAGAATCCTTAGTTGGAAACAGAATGGATTTTCTTCTCTGAAATTCCATAGATTTCTGAATCAGCCTCTTGTGTTTTCACCAAGATAATTCTGTATTAATGAGGTTAACTGAAAGTGCAGTTGTACAAATCCAGATTGTCTGCATTGCTCCCCAAGGACTCTTTTAAAGTTGGGTTTGGATCTCTCTGGCTATAAAACCATTCTGTAAAAACTCAGGGCAGGTTTCTGTGTTGGTTTCCTCCCTCTGCTTCCAGCATTTGGCTGTTTGTGATAGCAGAGCAGGGAGGGAAGCAGGAGGCAGCCCTTGGCGATTGAGCAGGAGAATAAATGCATTATATTAAGAAAATTCAAGAGCATTTGAATCTCATTAAGGCTGTGTGGTTCTGAATCTTTGGGTTTCCTCAGTAGGAGGAAACCTTGGCAATTCTGTTGACATTTGAAACAGCAAATTCTCCTCCCAGGGCAGTGTGTAGTACTTATTTCACTTCTGCAGTTGTACTTTATCTGCATCTGATTCTCATTCAGACCCCCCAAAACCATGACATCGTTTGGAGGATAATTTCTTTAACAATGTGTGTTTGGGTTTTCTGTGGACTGCAGGTATTTTCCATGTTAAAACACTGTCTGCCCAACAGCAGCAAGGTTTAGAAATGGATTTTTAAAATTCCCATTGGTATTCTGGTGTATTTATACAGCGTTTGCTGTGTATTGAGGGAGACACAAGATGCTGCAAAATACTGATCACTGTGACTCAGCAATGCTGTCCATCATCTTCTGCCTTAATACAGAAATGACAAAATCTCCTCCTAAGGTTTTGTCTAGGCAGCACTTGTGGCCCTGAGGAGCAGCTACTCCAGCTGCAAATAAAGCACCATTGAGAATAATTCATGGTTTTTATAGAAAGTTTTTTCCAGGAGGTTTCCTGCACTCCTGAGGAGGTGAGGGGTATATTGCATTCCTCCTTTTCCTGGTATTCCCTGTGCTCTGTTTATTTTTATGCTCAGGCAGGGGAATGGCTCCTCACCCATCACTGTGCTGCAGAAGAATGTGTCTCTCCAATGGCCTCTCCAGCTGCTGCCCCAATTGCCAGACAAATTTAACTTTTTAGTAGCATCCAAAGAGATGCTTCAATTACACCCATTTTTCTTCAATTCTCTCAACTTAACAGAGGTATTATCCAAAGGTCATTTAATGGCTTTTGATGTTGTTCAGCAGTGGGTTCAGTTTGAGAAAAGACTCGTAGTCCTGGGCTTGCTTTAGGAGCACCTGGTCACTGGGGTTTCCTCCAGATCCTGCAGGAGAGGACAGGAACACCTGGGGCTGATAATTCCTAAAGCAGCCGCTGTTCCCCTGTGCTGTTCCCCTGTGGTCCTGTGCAGGATCCCAGGGGCTGGAGGCTGGAACTGAGGTGACAGCACAGCTGCTCCCTGGTGTGCTGGTTTGAGTCTCCTTGAAGCATTTCCCAACAGGGAGTGTGAATGTCCTCAACAGATAAAAGGGAATCACAATCTCCAGAATCAGATCAGGAGCTGCCCAGGACTGGTCCAGTTAAATCACAGTTTGTTTGGGTGTCTGTATGTTCACTGACCAGCAAAAAATCTGGTAGTTCATTGGAAAATGCTGTTGGGAAGATGAAATTTTATATGTATGAAGGACATTACCTGGGGAATTCTGACACTCTGAGGACATCAGGTGTAGTAATAATAGCTCAGTACAAACTCCTTCATCGCTAACTCTAATGCTAAAAAACAAAAAACCCATGGAAATCTGTTTCTGTTACGTGAAACCAAACTCACTTCATGGATGTAATGCTTATATTTAGTCAGGGGAATGCAGGATGATTGACAAGATACTTTTGAGGACTTACTTTAAGGATTTTGTGCAGCCTTTAAGGGAAAACATCCTAACCAAGATTTCCTTTGAAGATGCTCTGTAAAGGCATAGAAAATGAACATCCTACATTTAGAGAACTGTGGCCATTTCTGCCTCCAAGGCTTGCTGTGTCAGGAGTGCAGCAAGCCCAGCAGCACTGGATGTTCCTGATTTCACACTCACCTTGTTCCAGCACTGAGCCCTCAGCAAGGGGAGGAAGGCTCTGTGCAGGAGCTGCTCCAGTTTCTCAGTTCTGCCAGGGAACTGTGAGCAGCATCAGCACTGGGGGTATTGATTGTGCTACAACACCCTGGTGATACCAAATGTCAAAGAACAACCCCAAACTGATGAATTTCTGCTTGTTTCAGATGTGTCCATGTGCTTTGTGAAACACCTCTGTTCCCCCAAAGGCTCCCACAACCTGTTGGATGGCCACTGATCGCAGCCAGTTTCCATTTAAGCTCTCACATCCAGGCAAAGGGGATGTGAAATGTGCTGTGACTGAGAGAATAGCATTATATATCAACCCAGGCAGCTTCCAATAGGGACAAATGACTGCTTCTGTAGCACAAGATCAGGCTTTGGGATTTCATTTTTAAGTATCAGAATGATACAGCAATCAGGTGGGGGGAAATCCTCCTCCCACTGCCTTCTCATTTTGAGTTTCAGATGCTTTCCCCCAGTTTTATAGCAGCACTATATCATATTTACAGCATCTAGCATTTCAAGGTTACATGGCCAAATGTTGAGTCAAGGAAAAATTGCCTTCCCAGGGATACTCAAATATTTCAGTTCATGTCTGGAGACAGCACTGAGGTGCTACTGGTTGATTTCATTTCAGGAATGGACACCACAGTGATTCATCTAGAGAGTCAAAAAGCTGATCTCAACCTTAGCACCGACTTTTCAAACACAGTCCATGATCAGATGTCTTGGATGCAGGCAAGGAATTTATTTCTCTACAGTGCTGCTTCTGGAGGTTTTCATGTCTTTGGAACCAGCAGGTATCAAATGCAAATGCAGCTGTGTTCTGCATGTGTCAGAACATCAGGATTTCCTCACTGTGGTGTCACTGGGTTCTCCTGATCCACCTGCAGTGCTGTGTCTTCATACTCACTGCAGGAATTAAATAACTGGGAGAGATGAGAAGGAGTGGCTGTTGCTGGAGAGTTCAGAAAGTTCTTTTCAAACTGTGCAATGGTCTCTGTGGGGAAAATGGGGCAGCCCTGGCTTGTGTGGCCTGGAGAAGAGGAAAGATGGAAGGGGAAGCCCAGACAAGTTGTAGAATTGATGTCCTTGAAGGATTTCCAAACCCAGCAGCCCTGAGCAGCCTGCTGTGAGTTCAGTGTGACCCTGCTGTGAGGAGGGGACAGGATGAGGGTCCCTGACCTTGTCTTGTTCTGTGCTGCTGGGGAAAGAATGGGAATTAATTAGAAAGGGGACCTGGAGAAGGTTGAAGGGGAATGTGAGTATGGATGTACAAAATCAATTAGAGAGCATAAAGCTAACTGGAATAAAATATGGATCACTTAAGGACCCTCTATCTTAATGCATCATCTTTTCTTTTGCCAATTAATGTAGGAAGAAGATCAGCAAGTTAAGTCAGACCAGGGATGACCAGGGATTTTGCAAATAATTCTGACCCTTTCCTGCTTTCCATCTGTGATGCAATGGCTGTTGGCTGCCACATTTCCATCCTTTCTTTTAATCTCTGTCACTTCTTGTCAATAGGATTTAAAGTACCCATAAAGATTTAATGATCTCAGTGTCTTCTCCCTGGCATTGTGTGTTTCTACCTTTAAGTAGTTCTGTCTAAAACCCAACTTTTCCAGCACATAAAAATCTCCTCCCTTTGCAGCAGGAAAATGAAAGGTTTTTGTTTCCCTGCAAAGCCCTGGCTGTTCTGCAGAGTGGGATCCTCTTGTTTCCCCCTCGTTTGTGCCTTGGCCAAAGAGGAAAATCAGAGTTTGTGCCACTTTGGTGGCTGGAATTTGAGTTAATCTCTGTAATTTACAGGTGTGCTCCATTTCTGGAGTCATTGATGACAAGCTTGGGTGATTGGAATTACCTTTTTGCCTTTAGCATTTTCCAGCAGTGATTTCAGGAAATTCAAAGGTACAAACAAATAAATGTGACATCTCTATTATTGTAAATAAACATGCTGGAAAAGACCCCTTGCATGATTTATTCCTTCAGGATTAGTGTTCCTTCCTAGGAATGGATATTTTACCCCACAATATTTACTACTTCTTTTTCAATATAAACAGTTGTTTTGTTGGTTTCTGCTAATATTTATATTCTCATTTGGGAGCAATACATTTATCAAACAAAGGCATAGACACCTGGCCTGATTGTGTTGTGATTAAAGCAAAAATTAGGTTAAATGATGTATTTTTAATAACAGAGCAAAATTTGGAAGCAATTGAATAGCCTAGGAAATTATTCAGAAGAAAATTAATACTTTCAAGGGAAAAATAACATCTTAAATTTAAATCTCCAGAAGCCAGGAATTATTTTATATATAACCTATAAAATAGACCCATAAAACTGCTTTTCTGGTGATGATACATTTCCCAAGAATATAGCAGAATCCAGAATGGGCTGAACTCTGCAAAAAATTCTTATTTCTAAATTTTTGTTACATATCATTGTAGGAAATTCTGATTAGAAATGGAATATATTCTTTTCAGCTTTAACAGCACACCTGTTGTTGACAGTCCAGCTACCAGAGTGTGCCTTCCCTCAGCTGGGTGATCAAAGATGAGCATCCCTGAACTGTAAACATGCCAAACCCTGCTTTCCTTGCAGGAATTTCAGATCAGGGAGATGCTGAACCTTTCCTGCATTAAGCTCTGGAAATGTCATCGATGGAGCCAGCTGCCTTCTCCTTGCACTCAAAGCTCCCGGCTTTGGGACCTGCAAATTTACTTCTGGGTGTTTAACTATGGAGTTTTAAACCAAACTGAATGGTTTTTCAGTTTGAAAACGCCTTGTGCAGAAATAAATAACATCTCATTATGCAGGCTGGTTTCCCTTTAGGTTTCCAGTGGAAGGTCAGCACTCACACGCTCATCACTGTCCCCTCTGCCCGCAGAGCTGTACTGACCTGTGCTTTAAATTATCCCATCTTAAAAACACTGCTCCTTTTTTTATCAGTCAAAAAGCCTTTACAAGCCTCCTAAGAGTCCTTGAAGCAGTTACCTTTGAACAATTACGCCGGATTGTTATAAATTTCCCATACTGTCTTTATTGCCTCTCTGAAGCGATCTGGGATTTTATATCTCTGCTTTTTCACAGGGTCTGGTTCTCCTGACAGATGCTTGCTTACATCTCCCAGGAACTCTAATGAGAGCCAGGCATATGTCTGCTTTCCAGCCTAGACCTCCTTATGCTCATTTTGCATTTATTCTTTTTGCTCCTCAAAGCTGCCGTGAAGTTAGAGAGGAGAACTGGGGCGGTTCCATCCCGAGCTGTGCCTTCCCTTCACTGCTGCTGCTCTGAAGTCTCATCTTCACTGACACCAGGCTGCACTCACATTTTAATTCCTGAGTGTTTCTGAACGTCTTAAAAATGCAAAATAATGACAATAAGCTGTGATTGCACTCAGGGGCTAGTTGTAGGATTCATCTCTGGTAGTCAGCAGTGGGAAGCTGCTGTTCTTACAGCTTTCCATGTGCCTTGCTTTGCCTTTCTGCTCCCATCTGAGCACGAAGGAGCCATTGAGAGGGGATTTAATTGTGTCAGTGGTGGGACTCATAAACTCACAGCATGGTCTGAGTTGAAGGGACCCCCAGGGATGATCCAGTCCAGCCCCTGGCCCTGCCTGACACCCCAACAATCCCCCTGGTTGTGTCTGGGACTGCTGTGCCTGGAGCAGCACTTCCAGCTTTCCTTTCCTGCAGAAGACACTGCTCCTGGGGCTGATCTGTGTGTGTGACAAGCCCAAGGCACTGTGGACATTTCACTGCTCACAGGGGAGGACACAGGAACGAGGAGTTCCCTCTCTGCACACCTGGGCAGGTGAGACAGAGCAGTTTCTCTCTGGGCATGCTACAGAACCGATCTTTGGGATGTGGCTCCTGGATGTGCTGGTTTCTCTGGTGTTTTGACTGTGACTGGAGCCTCTGGGCACGGCATACATAACATAGATAACATAAATAACACCATCAAACCCTCTGTGAGAGCTGCAAGGGCCGCAGTGCTGGAGCTGATGCACAGGGGAGCTCATGCTGGAGCTCCCTGGGTACGTGGGTGTCTCAGAGACCTGGCTCTGTGGTTTAATCCTGCCTTTATCTCTCTTCTAAGTGCTTCTGATATTAGAGGAGTTGCAAGAAATCTAATTAGCTAATGCTCCTACACGGTGTTCAGATCCTCAGATAAAAGCCTGCCTACAGGCCTGCAGGAGGTGCCAAGAAAGAGTTTGTAAACTTTTGTGATGCAGGGTGTCTGAGATTAAGATGGTTTGGGATGATGAGGTGACTTCCAGTTTTCATTCTTACGTGTTTGCTTATTAAAAGGAGTAAATAGCTGCTAATTAATGCGGGCTGTTCATTTTGCTGTCTTAAAAACCTTCCCCTGGGTTGTTGAGAATGTCAAGAACTGCTTCTAAGTCAGAGCTGTTTAAAGAATAGTGTGTACTAAGCCATTCAAGACTGGCTTTGAGCATCAACTCCAAAACATCACACTGAGAAATCTTCTAATAAAGAAAAGGTAGAAAAAATAATTTCTTATTTTTCACTTCTGTGTATCTGACTTCCAACTCTGTGTCAGCACTAAAGCAATCAATATTTTGCTGCTCAACATTGGGAGGTTGTTCATTCTCTGTGCTTGGAATTGTCTTCTCCAAAGCCTTGACACAGCCCTGTGCAGAAACTTGACTGCTTGGCTGCAGTGCTTGCTCCCATTAATGCAAAAAATTCGTTAAGAAATTAGATGGAAAACGCAAAGCTTCTGTGCTTCTTAAATCCTCTAATCCAATTTTGAAGATTTAAAAGGTGAATAGGCTTCAGCCTGGGGGTGTGCAAGGGAGTGAATTTCACTGTAGGTGAGTTAAAGTCACATCAGGAACAAAACAGGCTGGGTTTATTTTACTGCAGAGCTCTGCCATTCATTGAGCTTACCCCATCCTGGAACAGACTGGGGAAATGCCTGATTTCTGAGCTTTTTTAGAAATGCTGCATCACCCAGATATTCACAAAATATCTGATGTTGACACACTAAAAGCATTCTTATAAAAGGTGCCACAGGTGTCAGGAAGGACTGTCAGCTTCCTAAATTGAACAGCTTGTAGAATAAGAGTGCAAATTACTGTGTCAGTATCAGCTGCAACCAAAACCACCAGGTGAATATTGTGGACAGATAAAGCTATCAGAAAGCTCAGCTTTCACTCTTTGTTTATGTCTGGGAAGTGCCTCTGCCCTGGAATTCTTCGTCTGCCTCCATGGCTGTGGAGTGTGATGAAGGAAACTTTAATCAATAATAGCTCACACAGGCATTTCATGGCTGAACTGGTGCTGTTTAAACTCTGCCATTTACCTGTTCTTTGATCTTTGCTTGGGGAGATCCTTCCTGCTGTCAGTGGAGAGACTCCAGCTCAAATGTACAGAGCAGTCACTTGGTAACACTGGATTCACACTGAATTTCATGGTGCCCACCACAGCAGAGGACAGGAAATCAGGTGTAATGATCCTTTATTTGCAGTTTAGACTCTGTGACCTTGGGTAAGCCAACCTTTCTGAGCTCCCTGCCCTCTACAGAGCAGTGCCAGCACACCTTGGCTCATTAACAACGATGCTTTTCCTGCCTGCAAGGGCTACACTTCGATAATCATCTAGAAATAATATTCATATGGGTGATGTTTGAATTAGAACCTTAGCAATGAGAAGTCAGCAGCAGGAATTGCCTGCACTGCAACCCCTCTCCTTTTTATTTATATGCATTGGATTTATCAAGCACCTTCAGGTAAGACAGGAATGCTGAAATGCACAAATGCCTCTTAATACACCCTCCAGCTCTGCTTGCATTGCTGCTTCCTGCTGAATAGAGAAAAATGAGGTGTCTGTGGAGGTTTTCTACGTGCTGTGTGCTCCTGATTTTCCCTTGTTCCACGCTATTTATACAATCACAAAGCATTTGATGAGAATATGTCAATCTTAGGCCAGGGCAATGGACATTCCATTAGTTTATCTCTGCAGACGTTGTTGGAAGCTCGAGGTGTAAAATCTGATTCATTACCCAGATCCTGGAAGGGAACAGGACATTAATCCTACCTTGGCTTGTTAAATTTTGTCACTCATTGCCTTCTCCATTTATTTAATTGGATTTCTGCTTCCCATTCAGAGGGTGTGCACGAGTCCTTTCAGACAGTGCTCTGCACCCCTGGAACCTGGAGCTGATGCAAAACAGCTTTTGCTGTCAAAACACTCACGGGGTAGAATTTTTCCATATTTTGCAGTTCATGTGTTTGCTGATTCAAATGGTTCTGCAGAAGGTGCCCCATTTCCCACATGCACAAATGGTATAAACACAAGCTCCAGGTGGGAATCAGCAAATAGGTTCCATGTTGGATGTTTCTTGAGGAATCTGATAGCAGCAGTAGAAAAGGGGGAGGATATCACTTTTCTGAATTTTATTACGGCCAATGGGAAAAAAAAAAGGCAAAAAATGGTAAGAGAAGAGGTAATTTAAGAGACAGTGATGTGTTCTGCAGTTCTCAGTGGTTTGATGTTGGATCAGGCTGTTTGCTGCAGAGCATTTCAGAGGCTCCCAGCTCTCTTTCCCTGCCTGGGTTTCCAATCAGCCACTCCCTAAGTGTGGAACAAACCAGAACAACAAACCAACCTCTTTCCTCTGGAGCTGTTGACACGTGAGTCTGAAATGAGAACAGACCCGATGGAAATTCAGCTGTTTGTTTGGACAATATTTTACCCACCACATGGGTGTTTCCATGAGGAGAAACCCCCTTGCAAGTCACCACCTTTTACTGCAGTTATTTTTTTCCAGGTTGTTCAGTTTTAGACTTAGCTTGATACTGGGACGTGCATGGAAGGAAACATAAATTTTTACTGAGCAAAAGTCAAGTGCATTTCTTGTCCAGGAGCTGGCATCAAAGATGTTCCAATGTAAAGGTAATCTCAGTGCCTGAGGCTGCTCTGTGGTTTTTGTACTTTGCCTGCTTATCACTGCTGTGCCCCAGAGCTCCTGCCTAACACGGCTGAGAGCTCACAGGCAGGGAGGGGCTGCCTGGAGAAGGGAAATTCAGACAGAAATTCAGACAAAACTGCCTGGAGCAGAGGGGAATCCAGAGCAAAGCTTCAAAGGCCTGAGAGGTACAGGTTTAAATCGATCCATGCTCTGTGAGATGTGTGTTTTTAGGCTGGGTCTGCTCCTCTGTGCAGTGATAGCAGCCAAAAGCCAGCCTGGCACTCCCTCAGTTTTTATCCTGTCTGCAAACAAGCTCGGTGCAGTTTGCAGAATTTTAGGGCAGCACCTGCCTTGCTTTTTAAAATCAGTGTTGGCTCTAAACACAATTTCCTCAGCAATTTCAGTCTCATTTATTGTTTTAAGAGGAGCATTCTCTGCTACAGTTGAGGGCTGGCAGGAGGACAGTGACTTGACATTATAAAATGATGTTTTGAGCCCTTATTTTATATTTACAGAAGAAATTTCCCCAAGAATTTGAAGGATGAACTCAAAAGAGGAGAACTTGTGGAGTTCTTTTTATTTCCTTCCATCCCATGAGATTAGATCCCAGATGACTGGGTTTTGAACTGTTGAAATTAGCAATTTTAATTAAAAAAAGTCTGGGTTTTTTGGTTGCATCTATTTTAGACCACCCCCTGTGAAACACTTTACAAAAACATGTGCACTCATGCCATGATTTCAATTTTATTAAAAAAATAGCAATACCAGAAGAAAGTCTCTTGCCTAAGGCATATTCCATATGTTACTGCTCAGTGCTTTATTTTTCAGGCCTGCAAGAGACGAATGCACTTATTCCATTATTAAAGCCAGCGACTTAAAGTGCAGCCCTACCCTGGAAAAAAGAAAAAGAAATGTGAGGTTCTAAGTTCATTTTCCATCAATAGCTCCTACACTGAATTTGTTGAGATTAGAAATGAAAAGGTGCTGTTATTTTTCAGCTGTGAAAGCGCTTTGGTACAGAAATCCCAGCACAGATCAGCCTCAGTGTGCCTCTGCAAGGTGACTCCAGTTTCCATGAGGTTTGTGTTATTTACTGCAGCCACCAAGCCTCTTTTTGCATGTATATAGAGGGCAAATGCTCATAATTGAAATGTTCTCTGAGTACTCAGCCAGGGGAATACAAACATCATCTCGCTGCTTTTCTTCCCTCCCTCCCTTCCCCTCCGCTCGGAGAAGTTTTAATGCGAACACAGAAATGCAATTTTGTTCCTTCAAACCCCTCTCTGCTGCAGCAATGATTTCATAACCTCCCAGTTCTCAGCTCTCTGCCTTATCATTAGAAAGTAAATCTCCAGTCTCCCCAGTGGTGGGATGGATTTATTTCCTCTGAACCCCCCGTTCCCCACGGCGCTGCTCAGCTTTTCACCAGGAGCTTTGGACAAACGTCAGGAGCCACGAGAGGATCCCACATGCCCTGGGAGAGATGGCTTCATCCTGGGGCCTTCAGCTGTGTCAACAGCACAGGTGAAAATAAACAATAAACAATAAACAATAGGTCACTGCTGCTCCAAACACTGCCCTTGTGAACCGAGGCTGGGAGATTCCAGCAAAGAAGGATAGAGCACTTCAGAGGATCTATCTAAAAGTGGATCACGTTTAGAGGGATCCACTAAAAGGCCCAAATAAGCAAATTTCAAATTTCCAAACACATTCCCAGGTGTTAAAGAGTTGTTAGGGGCTAATGTTGACGAGGGAAGAAGGAGTAAAAGCACGTGGTAGGGGCGGTGTTTATTTTCTGCATCACCTGCAGTAAAATCTTTTTTTAAAACTGCTGATCTAATGGGATTAGGAGGGCAAAGGTTCTTAAAAATCAGTAAAATTGGATTGAGGGAGCGGGTTGGTAGTGAAAGACGAAATTAGATGGCAGCTGAAAGCAGACTTGAGTAACTGGATTGGGGCTGGCAGCCCTGGAGCTCGGGCACCTCTGCTCAGGACAGGCCGGTGTCTGAAACTGCCTCCCCCCCTGAAGCTCTTGGTCCAGCATTCACCTGGAGAGATCTTTGCAGATCAGTTCCACTGCTGCTTTTCCAGAACACAATTACACATTTTGTTACTTTTTATATGCTGAAAGGGTGGCCTTAACATTTCCTAAGAAGGTGTAGAATGTCCTTGTGGCCTATGACATAAAATGAAGTCAGGGATGATGCTGTGCTCTGGGACACTGCTGTGGGTGGCTCAGGATGACACCAAGGTGATGTGGGCTCATTGCAAGGCTGCCACACGCTCTGCATGTTAACTCAGGGCAGCTCTGCCCCGTGCAGCTCTGCTGCTGGGATTTATTCAATTTAGTGCTTCTTTGTGTTCAAAATCAGCACTGGTTCTCCCTGTCAGAGCCACAAACAACAGGTCTCTGGGACTGGGATAAGTTTTCAGCTCCATGTGCAAGTGGATAATACCTGGAGCTTGAGTGGTTTGATCTAAACAAAATCAGGCTCTTCCAGCAATTTATGATGTGAATTTTTCTCTTTCTTCTCCCTCTAACAAACCCTTCTGGGGTCTAAGCTCTGTGGTGATGCATTAGTGTGACAGCACAGCACAGCTCCCAGCCTTTCTCTCGAGGCTGCTGTTCCTGCTCCCAGGAATGGCACAGCCCAAGCTCTGGGCTGCCTTAGCACCTCTGTGTGAGAGGAAAATGTGCCCACGCTGCCGTGGCTGCGTTCAGCACTGGAGCAGAGATGGCTGCGTGTTCCTGTCCTGTTGTGTGATGGTTTCTGACACAGGAGCTCCTGCTGAGAGCTGCTCAGCATCCCCAGCTGGTGTGGCTGGAGCAGGGCATGCACACCTGCTGAACCACGCCAGAAAGGGGCTGGGATTTTCAGGGAGCTCCAGGTACTAAAGGCCTGACCTGGTTTTCAAGCACAGCAAAGCAGACTCAGAGCTGGTCCTGAATTTTGTCTGTGTGAAACTGCTGTGGCTGGGAGAGGTACCTGATGGCCAGTCTTGTCCCCCTTAATGTCAGTAGCATGAGCTGTATCAGCCCGAAAGGACAGGAGATTGAGAACATCAGTGTCTTGCTTGAGGGAAACGTGTGAGGAATTCTGCAGAAAGAGCTGTGAGACTCAGTCATTTGTCTCTCCTGGTGTGAACACTCTGAGTGTGAAAGTGTCTGCTGCTCTCAGGAAAAATAAATGTATAATTGCACCATCAGCTGATGAAATCAAAGTGAAATTGCTGGCAGCCTTCTTCCTGCCCTCCCTGTGTTTTTCTAGCATTAACATTCCAGCTTTGTCACCTTTGATCAGGGGAAGATAAATCCTTCCTTTTGTAAGGAGCAGAAACACTTTCCCTCGATACATAGAATAATGGCCTCTTCTGTATATTATTCATATTCCTCTCTTTGTACTTGTCATTTCTCTATATCCTTGCTTGTTGCATACCCCATAACTCTTGGTCGTTTTATCTAAGACCTTTCAAATAAGGAAGTGGATGGCTTAGGAGGCAGGGAGAGCTTTGCTAAGGCATTAAATGTGCTGGCACATTCAGTGTGCAGGTGCTGTACCAGCAGCCTCCTCAGCTCCCTGCTCCATGGGGCAGGTGCTGGGCATCCCTGACAGCGACAGCCTTGGAGGCACGGTGAGAGGAGCCTGCCAAGATGGGCTTGCTCACCTTACCTGCAGGTAGAGCTG
>NC_031784.1:1041850-1055335 GCF_001522545.3 Parus major | reverse complement strand
GAATGTTCTCCCTGTGCTCAGGTTAAAGCATTTCCCTGGGAATGTTCTCCCTGTGCTCAGGTTAAAGCATTTCCCTGGGAATGTTCTCCCTGTGCCAGGGGCAGTGTTGGGAGAAGCTGCAGCAGCTCTTGGGGAGAGCCAGGCCTTTGCTGCTGCTGGAGCCTGTGCAGCCCTGGATCAGGTGCTTGTGTTGGGCCCTGTCATTTGCTATTTAGCTTCAGCCAGTTTCTGCTGCATCAAGCTGAAACAAAATGATTTTCATCCCTGCAGTTAGTTGCTGGCTGGAGCTGGATGAATTGAAATGACTTTTGGGGAGAGTCATCGAGGGGGAAAGAAGAGACTCCCTGGGAGATGATAAAGGCAATGTGACTCTGGAATCCTCGCAAAGAGGGAACCAGTGAACACAACGAGAGTTCCAGATCTATCGATCTGTTTATCTTGTAGGTGTTTTATGTTGGTTTAGGTATATCATGACCTTAATATCTGCATCCAGGAAGAAGCTGTTGCCTGTGGCTTTCACTGACAGCTGGTTTTCTTTTGATACATCCCAGAATCGTCCTGCTGATTCCTGCAATATGTCAAAGGAGCTCAGCAGCTTGTTGCCCTCTCAAGACTTCACTCTGTTCACTGTGGCTTCAAGAGTCCTCCATTCTCTTGAAGTACAAGCACAGACTCAAAAAAAGAATTTAAAAAAGAGTCCTTAAAATGTGCTGTTGCAATAGCTGATGATAACCCAGAGCTGCTGCTCTTGGTTGTGTCCAGCAGTGTTGTTGAGATAATATTGATGATCCAAATGGGGCTGGCAAATCAAACATCTAAAACCTGGTCCAGAAAGCTTGTGGTTTCCCATGTGCTGACATCTGCCCCTCGCTCCTAAGGCAGCCCCATCTCCATGAGAATCCTTTCAGAATCCCCAAGGCAAACAGTGCCTTGTTTACAAAAGTGTCAAGTCATGCACTCATTTTGGTTGCAGCTTTTTCCCTTTCTCTCTTGCTCATTTCTCTAGAAAGAACCCTTTCTTTGATAGGCTGTAGTTAGTAAAGGTAAAGCCCAGCAGCTTTTGAAGAATTTATTAATGATTAGAGAAGTTTATCTGTCTCTCTTCTCAGTCACTTTCAGGGGAAAAAAAAAAGACAAATTCCAGAAAAAGCTGCAGGAGGATGAGAGGAGTTCTGTGCAGTAGTTAAACTCCCTGAGCCACATCCCATCCGTGGTTTTTTTGTGTTGCTTTCTCCTGCTGAGCTGCAGGAGTTCCCATCCCAGATCTGTCCCTGAATACACAAACTACCAGCAACTGCCTCAGGGCAGGAGGATTTGGGCTTTTGCCGGATAAACTCAAAGCATGAAAGAGCCCAATTTGGAGGCTGTAGCACAGATCAGTGCCAGCATTTTCTAGATTAAGACTCAATTCTGTGATAAAAGCTATCGGTTCTGTCTGCTCCACCCCCCAGCCCGTCTTTGTAGCGTTGCTGCCACGCTCCTGCAGCACAAGGTGTGCTGGTTCTGCCACAAAATCCACATTAGCTGTGTTCACGTGCCATAAAGTGACCATCAGCAAGTGTGAGGGTTGTGATGAGCAGAGGAAGAACCGGGTTTGGGAGTGGTGGTCCAAGGGCTGTGGAGGAGCCACGTGGCCATAATTCCTGCTCTGCAGTTGTCTGAGCTATCTGAGTTATCTTTCTGCCTTGTCCATCACAGTTTGGGCACTCAGCTGGCCAAAAAGTTGCCCCTGGTTGGTGCTGCTCAGTGCTTCAGAGGGAGGTGATGCCTGAAGCTTTGGCTTTCATATTTTCCAGATTCTGTACTGGTACCTAACTCTGAACTTCACATGGAATGTCAGCAAGTTCTCCTCACAGCTCAGGCACACACAACAATCCTTTTCCAGCCCAGAACCAAGGGCACTGCTGCAGCTTCAGCCCCAAAAGCAGCAGAGAATTGAGGAGAGCAATCTGGGACTGCATCACCTGCAGCTGGAACTGGACAATTCACCCCAAAATGGAAATGGACCAAAAATGATAAAAAACTCCTGACCCAGGGCCCATCTTCTGTCCACCTTGGGTCCATCCTGGGTGCAGCCACAGCCAGGCTCCTGCACTGCCCAAGGTGCATCCTTGGAAGGGCTTTTAATAAATCCCCACTTTATTCCTTTAGCTGTGTCCAGCCTCTGCTCCAGGAGCCCCTCGAGGCAGAGGGAGGGCAGGCAGGAGTGGGTTGGGGCACAGGTTGGTGCAGAGCCTGCACAACCCTGTGGGCTGCAGGTAAAACCTCCACCCTTCAATCAGTGTAAATCAGACTGATTAATTTACAAATGAGACAGAGCTGCATCCTGGGGCTCTCTTCAGCTGCTTGGACAGGAACCTAGCATGGGTGCATTTGGAACAACTACTTGAGTGAAAGCTCCTCTCTTCCTCACTGCTTTAAGGACATTTGGCCCTTTCTCCTTCCAGCAGCTGATCTCAGCAAAATAATTTCCCAAAGGGAAGAAGGAAACACAACCCTTGTAGCTCCATGGCTGATGGCAAAACTGCATTCAGAGCAGCCTCTGGAGGGGGAGTGAGGGTGGGATTAAAAACACAAAGGGACTGCATGGGAAGATTACTTCAGAAAGTCACTTGGGGTCTAAGTAATAATTCTAATAACCACTGCAAACAGTAAGTATTTTCCTCAGCACTGCTATTGCTCTGCCAGCTGGGGGAATGTCACAAATGTGCAGCTTAGAGATTTTTTTTGGTAATAATAGAAACTGGATGTAGTAGGGAAATATAATCTCAAAGCATTTACTTATCTAAAAAGTGTCTCTGCTCCTATAAAATAGATCCATGAGCTTGTATTTAGCATGTGCAGCTGAATCTGTGCTCTGGATTCACCCTAGTAGGATTTTTATTTACACAACAGCCATCTCTGTCTCTCCTGCCTCTCTCAGCAGGCATGTTTTGGTGTGAGAAAGATTACTCCAGCTCTCTTTGTGACAGCAAAGCAGACAGCCTGGTCTCCTGTGTCTCCCCATGTGATGAATTCATAAATGAGTGTTCACCCAGATACTGATCCCACAGCAAAGACTTTGCAGGGATTTTACCTGGATGTGATTATGCATCAACTTCTTTCACTCTGTGCAGAGTTCCTGAGATGGATCTGTCACTTGTACCCATTGGTTTGTTTGAGTTTCAAATTAGAAAAGAGCTTTGCTACTCATCCAGCCTTGAAGGAAATGGAGAACTGCAAACTCAGGCTGTGCCCATGTCAGCTGAGGTCAAGCATCTCAAGTGCTTGGGATGAGGAGAACAGAGGCTTTAAAGCACTGCTGCAAACACCTCTCAGGCACTGCAAGACCTTGGTCTTCTCTGTAATTCCCTTGCATTTCCTGTGAAAACAGATTTTTTGCTGATTCCATGAGTAAAAGGTAATAGTGAAAAGAGGGCTAAACATATTGGCCAATCCCCTGTCTCAAATGAGATGTGGTAATGTACTCAGCAAAGCTGCTGGTTAATGTGTACATTGTAAATTCCGAGAGGGAGAGGGTTCTGTGCCATCCTGGGACAGCGTTTATCTCCAGGGGTCTCCATCCTTCCTACCAGGAATGGGGCTTTCTGCTCTGAGATGTCAGTCTCAGGTGTTGGAAGAGGAAAATTAGGGATTCATGCTCTTGAAAACACTTATCCTTCTGCTTTTAGTTTTGCCTCTTCCTCATTTCTAAATAACTGTGAGGATTCATTGCCAATGGCTCTGGGAGCTGAGGCTTAAACATCCATAAATATCTAACCCTGTACCCTGTTACTTCATGTAAAACTGTGGGATTTGGCAGCAACCTCTACATCCAGAGGAATTCCTGGGGCTGTGGGTTGGGGAGTGGAGAAGGGAGGGAAGGCGTGTGTTGAACTGGAGCTGTTTGGTGCAGGACTTTGCTTTCTCCTGCCTTGTTGCTGCTCTGATCATTTGAGCTCAGTATCGGTGGTTCTGCCACCTAAGTGGCCCCAGAAAAGCAATTGTCCAAGGCAGAGAGGGCAAGGAGAGCTTGTGCCAGCATTGCAGGAGCTGCCTGAAGCTGTGAGCCTGCTCCAGGTGTGGGTGCTGCCTTGAGCAGTGGCTGTGAGTGGATGTGAGAGCCCCTGGGGCAGCAGGAGCTGCAGTGGATGTTTCTCTGGAGCAGCAGGAGTTGAGCTGAAGGCAGCAGCAGCTCAGTGCCAGCTGCTGGGAATGTCAGGGGTGTGCAGTGTTTATCTTTGCTGGAGGCAGGACGTTAGCAGGTTGTAAATTCACATTGGGTTTCCTCGAAGCTTGGAAGACAAATCCAGATTATTTGTGTTGTGTTGTGCAGCTCCATCCTGCTTTTACTTAGAGATTCTTTTGGATTGCCCCCCCTGCCTTTCCTAATCCCTTAGCTAGTGCTATTAAAATTCAGGGCTGGAGAAAGCAGTTTTGTCAGAGATCTGCTCTTCTGAGATTCAGTGACTGTCTGTGCCTTGAGCAGGGTTATCCAAACTTCACAGAAAGCACCTCTTTTTGCTTTTCTTCTAAAACTCAATAAGGGGATAGCTGACTCTTCAAGAGGACTGGTAATGGTAACAAAGAGTTAACCACAGCTGTCAGCCCAAAACCCAAAGAACCCCATCCTTGGAACATCCCAAAATACATTGGATTTCTTTTCTGGAAAGAAAAAAGTCTAAAATACAGCTGTCAGCATCCACCTCGTGCCTTGGAGCTGAGCTCTCCAAATCTTCCTAAGGGATATGAAGCACCTATTCCTGTTGAAATAGAAGAGAGCTGATTTTCCAAGGAAATCAGGGAGTTTCAGTTATGTAAGAAACACCACAGAAGATCAGTTCTTGAGCTATTTTATCTCTCAGGACTCCTCACTGTGGGGAGAATCTGTATGATTTTGATGGACATGAAAGTCACCAAAATACACAGTTTTGGGGAAGCTGAATTTAGGCCAATTTGCCAGACCAAGGAGTTTCAGAAATACTGAAATCTGCCTCAGCTGCTCCCTATATTCGAGAAGATTAAGCATTCTGATTTGGAGATCCTTAAAGGGTTTTAATACTTCATTTTCAAAGTGAAATATTTCCATTTGTTTTGTTTTGACATGTTATTTTTTTCCGAAGTCATTTCAAATAGAACAACATTGTGGTCTATTGGAAGTGAAAGGAAAATTGTAAGGAGCGAAGAACAAGAACTGCATACCTAGAGTTTAGCTGTTTTGACATTTTAAAGGCTGATTTCTCTTTTTCTACAAAAGTGGTTTCCTGAAGGCTTTTTCTGGATACACCATGAGAGACAAATGCCTGAAGGAGAGAGGATGCTGTGAGCAGCAAGGTCTTTGCTTTTACTGATTCTTGCACGGATGGCCCTTTGGAGCAACTTCTGAGTTCAGTTTCAAATCTGAAATGCTGCTACTAGCAGTAATTTATTACCTAATCCATTTAGTACCTAAATTCTGCACTTGAGGAGGGCTCTCTTTCCCAGCTTAGATGGGCTGGTGGCTTATAAATGAAAATTTCTGTAGGAAGGAGGTGGCCACAGAGAGCACTGGTGGCATCTGCGTGCTGGAGTGGGCTGGATCAGACAGGGACCCTGTGTGGAGCCCAGCAGGAAGCTGGAGCTGATACCTGATCCCCAAACTCCCTAAGCTGAGCCACAGCTACTCCATCACACTTACTCTGGCTGTGTGTTTTGCAGATTAAAGGATCACATATGAAAGGCTGACACAGCTAACCAGGTCATCTTCTGGCTTCTCAGCTTTTAATGAGTAATGCTTTGCAGGCAGATGTTTGTCCTGTTCCTTCAGAGCTGCAGTGAGATCTAGCAACTCATTTCATACAGAAAGATGAAAGGAAAAATATTTACTTAATGAAACAAATCTTCCTTAATTGCTGTGGTCAGTCTCTTGCCTGGGTTTTATGGGTTCCTGCAGCTGGCTTTAATCTCCTGATGTACTCTGGGAACAAAGGAGGAGAGGAGTGAACGTAAATCATGGCAGGAAGAAGCTGAAATTTTTCTGGCAGAACTCAAAAGTTTTGAGACTTCTTGTACCGTGCAGTCCGGCAGCAAGCCAGCAGGAGAGCTTCCCTGGGCTTCAGGAGAGGCACCAAGGGAATTTCTTACAGCACGACCTTTACAGCCAGAGAAGTCAAGGGCTTGCAGGAGAGGATTAGCAGAGAGTATCGAGAAGCAGCGAGGCTCAGGAGAAGACTGACCAAAAGGGGTCAGCATTTGTTCAGCTGAAACTGCAGCCTGGCAGGGTAAGGAGCCGGGATTTACTGCGGAGCAGGAGCAGGAGCAGGAGCATCCTCTGGGGAGCTCTGCACAGTGCCCAGAGCCGGAGCTGTGGCTGGAGCCCTGCTCGGACCATGGCCAGCCTAACAGCAAACAGCTCCGAGGCTGGGCAGCTGTTCCAGACACCCTGGGGCTCCCTGAGCACAGCAGCTGAGTGTTGGTGTAGCTGGCTGTTCTCTGGAGCAGCCCTGTGGTCAGGGTGCTGGGCAGACCTTGGAGCACAGTGTGCCTGGGTGAGCAGTCCCTGTGCTGGGCACATCCCTGCTCTGCTCCAGCCACACTCCTGCCCTTCCCCTGCCCTTCCCCTGCCCTTCCCCTGCCCTTCCCCTGCCCTTCCCCTGCCCTTCCCCTGCCCTGTGCACTGCTGCTGCCAGCTCGGTGTCCCTGGGGCTCAGAGCCTTCCTCTGAGGCTGCCTGTCCCCAGCACAGCACATCAGACACGGCAGCTCCGCCTGGACCTGTGTTCTGAGCAGGAATCCCTCTGCAATGAGAGCAGAGATGCTCTCTAACATCAGCACACATCAGCACAATCCTGCATGGGAAGAACTGGTGGCAGCACTGGGCACTCTGTCCTCTCTAGCACCGCTGCAGGTAGCAGAACCCTTCCATGGCCATGCAGTTCCACGAGATTAAAACTTCAATTGGAGTAGGAAGCTGTAATTTGAGCTCCGTAAATCATAAGTCCCATCTCCAGCTCTGGCTGTTGCTGATTCAATTGCCTTTTGGTTGCTGTCTTTAATAGCTGTACAATATTATATCTAAATACTGCTGACATTTCTTGTAATTTGAGGATAGTGGGATGGAAGAATTAGATTTTCATCTGCAGTTGATCAGAATGCATTAATTAGAAGCATCATTTCTAGATTTGATGTGTAAGGAAGGTGAGGCACTAAATGGAAATCTTTGTGTATAACTGAAAGCTTCGAGTTGCAAATGAAATATTTGCTTGGAAATTGTACATTTGCTGTGTGACTGTGTGAGTAAATAAATGCTTTTACTTGGTCTCGACACGAATTAAGTCATGATTCCTAGGTAAGCTGCTGGAGACTCTCTGTAATGTCTTTGAGATGCTGCTTGCTCTGCATGCCAGCAGAATCTTTTAATTCTCCATTTGAGAGATTTAAAGAGAGACAGTTATTTTGAGACAAAGCTGAGGCACAGATTTCCTGTGCTATGCATTAATAACCTGAGAAGTTGAAGCAAGAAAATCTCCCAGCGTTGTGGCTGCCATGTGTTGAGAGGGAGGGAGCGAGGGCTGGAGCTGACCTGTGCTGTGCTGTTCTCAAGGATGGGCTGTGTTCCATCCTGCCATTCCAGCTTTGCTTTTAGCAGGAGAACAAAAGCTGTGCTGAACTTCCAGCACACACACACACAGCACCCTCACAGGAGCGAGCTGCTGCCCCTAGATTCTGTGATATTTGGTTTTGGGTGATCCAGTGGCACTCCCAGGAGATTGTTGGCAATAACGTTGGAGGGGAGGGTTTTGCTCTGGTGAAGTCCAGGCTGACAAGGTGTGGCTGGTGGATGCTCACAGAGCTCTGTGTGAGGATCTACTCTAAAGCAAAAAGGGAAAGAACTTCCCAAGTGCAGTGGGGAGCCCCACATGGAGGGAACCCGAAGTATTTCAGCTGTTTGTCCTCTCTATTATTGTCACCCTACCCACCAACCCTAAGTAAACACAGTAAATTTATAAATACTGTGAGGTAAATACAGGAGACTGTCAGGTCATTTGGCCTCCAGGTCCTCTGTCTTGGGGTTGAAGTGCTATAACTTACAAATTTTTATGTACAAATTTGGCACTATTGATTAAAAAAAATGAATATTTAATCACAAACATCCAACAAGGTCAACAAATCTTTGGTAAGTAATTAAATAGACTTTTCCTTGATAGCACTCAAACACCAAGTAAATAAAAATCAGAGTGAAAACATTTGTAGTGTATGTGTACAGACTGCATTTGGAATTGTGTGGGGCTCAGTTCCTTCTGACTTAATTCTGATTCATTCATTGACCTTGTTATGTAAAACTCAATGCCCTTTTTAGAGGGAGAGTTGCAAATTGTGCTTCTGCATATTTATTTCGGAAGTTCAATCTTCTGGGTGTTCATACCCTAATTCCAGTCCTAAGTGCAATCACAACATTGATTTTTCTCACTAAACGTAACCTACTTTACCCTGGGATGGAATTTTTTTTTTAATGGGTTTTATATAATGGCATATGTGAAAACCACTCAACTTAATGCCCCATCCTGTAGTTAATTAACAAAATGGCATTGCAGCCGTGGTGTGGTCCTCTGGCAGTGTATCTGACCACTAACCCTGGCCATCCACAATGCCCATCCTAATTAGCAGGAGCCCAGGTATCGACTGTGTCGAGCTCCATGGTGGAAAGAGCAATTTGCAGCTGCTGACAGAGCTGTAATTCTGCTGAAAATCCAAACACCACTCATTTTGAGCAATGTTTTGTCATTTCAGAGCCTGTCTCAAGGAACAGCTGAACAAAGTATAAACGATGAGTTTTTACTTCTCTCCAGTTGCTAAATTGCAGTGTCCTAAAATACATCCAAACATCTCCTAAAATACAGATTGCTGTAGAAATACTGCTGGATTTACACAGCTTCAAGATTGGCAAGATCTTATAAACACTGAAACATTTATTTATTGTTCATTTATTTGAACTGTAATATACTGGAGAACTTAATGGGACTTAAAGCTTTAATGAACCTTCAGGAATGAATTTGATTCTTCCTTTGCCTTCCTGCTTTTGCTTGAGTAATTCAGCTGAAGGCATGAGAGATTCATCAGGCTATTTTTACAAGAGCAGGACAGGATTCTGTAGAGCTCCACGGTGTTTCATGTTACAAATGAGAGAATTAATCATTTATGCTTTTATACTGAGAAAAAAACTCCAATTTTTCTTCTTCAATACCTTAAATTAATTGTGTTTTGTTGAAAAACTGCAAGAAGACAGGTACTCTCAGTCACTCCTAACGACAGCTTTTGAGTGTTTTATTGGCTGAAGATGCAAAAAACAGGTTTTTAAAGAATCTTAGGGGCCAAGTCCTCATAAATGTCAGGAAGATAGCAATGTCTTGCTAGATGGTGATTTCTGCTCAGTAACTAACATTTTGTGTTGCATGAATATTTTAGAAAGCTGTGATTTTAAGTTCAGCCTCTGTGCTGTGGTGAAGCCAGTCCCTGCTGGGAGAGGCTGTGGTGAGCTGTGGTGTTCACTGGAGTCAGCTGAGGATGAGGCCAAACTGCTCCCAGGGCTGGGCACTCCTCAGTGCCATCCTCCTCCCTCCTCATCCTCTTGTGCCTCACTCTTCAGGAGAGCAGTGTCACTCCTCATCTTCATTCCTGGTGCTTGGTGACAGAGCTGAGCATCAGCAGTTCAACACTCTGCACCCAAACACCAGCTTTGCTGGGAATTCATGGTACAAATGCTCTTTAATTAGCAAGTGGTCTGTAATTAGCCTTCCACGCAGTTGTTGCTGATGTTATTAGCATCGCTAGATAAATACAGGTAACTTTTCCACAGGGTGTAACAGCTGAGAGTGGCAGAAATCTGTGTCCTGTAAGAACATCTCTGGGTTACAAAGTCTTGTCTTAATCAACAGCTGTATTCTCTCCAGGCTGGAGATTTCAAACAGGACTTTCCTTGGCAATCTGCAGGAAAGAGGAGATTGTCAGGCAGAGGAACAACAACCTGTCCACTGATATCCAGAGGAATATCATCTGGAATAAAACTGGGTTATTAAAAAGCCTCCAGTGGAGCATTCCTCTGTGCAGTGACAAGGCACAATTTTGCCTTGATACAGACAAACATTCCAGAGTGTTGGGACAGGCTTCTTTTGATAAAAAATACTGCCTGAATAAAGAACCTTGAGTGCAGGTTTTCCTACAGGTTCAGTGTGACTCCTAACTCCAGCCTGCTGTTGACAGAACATAAAAAGGCCCTGTCCAAAAAGCGTGATGTGGCCATAGCTCTGCATTCATGGTCTCCTGTTTACTGCTGGGTTAGAATACATCTGATACCTTCAAACTGCTCTGCTGACATCCCCACAACTGAGCTGCATCCAAACATCCCAGTCCTGAATGAGGCTTGTAAACCTTTCCCAATTGCTGTTTCCAACAGGGCAAAGGTGAAGAAGGGTGTGAACATTCTCGGTGCAAGGACAAGTGACCCCCGGCAGTGGGACGTGAAACAAGAGGTGGGCAATGGTGGCAAGCACTCGACCACTACAGTTATTTGTCAGAGGATAGCCCCAAGTTCAAGGAACAGGTATGAAACCTCATCTTCTCGGCACATTAAACTCATTTATGTCCATCATACCATTCAGGGCTTGAAAGAGTTGAGGCTCACATTAGCACTGCTCACAGCTATTAAACCTGTAGCCTGGAAATCTGGAGACACGTTAACTGTGGTACCATCTGCTGATCTATAACGGGTGATAAAACTCATCAGTTCAAAGAAATAATTAATACAAGAGACCTGCATTGGGGCTGGGGGGTGGTGTCATTTTGGCAGCAATATGAATAGTCTTAATTTCAAAGGGTTTTACTGGAGCTTTAATTTTTTTGGTTTGATAGTTTTGACCTTGTTTCTCTGAACATATCACAGCCTCTGTGGCTGGTTCATGGAGCAAGCAGTGAATTCTTCCACAGTGAGCCACTGCACAGGGTAATGCAAACCTCCCAGTGTGTAAGACAGGAGAATCCCCTTTGGAAAAGAGTGGATTCTTCCAGAACTGCAGGTTCCTTTGGCCTGCTGGGTGACAGTGTGAGGCAGAGCCCAGTGGGGAGCACTGGGATGAACTGGGCTGCCACTGCTGCCTCCCTCCCTCTTTGCTGTGTTTTTGGGGACTTGGCTGAGCAAAAAAGCAGGGCTGTCCCCATAATTAGGATTGTCTTCCATGGCACACAGGAAAGTTGTGTATTTGCAGTGGAAATTAGCTCTTCCCAGGTATCACACTGAACTCTCAGGATGCTGCTGTACATTAATCCATGCAGAGAGCTTCCCACTGCACAGATCCAACACTTGGCCAGCTCCAGGATTATTGTTAGCCACAAACTGGGCTCATTGGGGAGCAACATGAAATCTGTGGTGGGTGCTGGGTGGATTATTGCTTTGCACTACACCTTCAGGCACAGAGAACCTGAGCAGGTTTTAACTTCTGTTTTCTGTGCCCAAATATTGGACATGTGTAGAAATTCCTCTTGCCATGAGAATCTCACAGAAGCTGAGATTCTCAATCAATGTATTTCTCCTGGTGACTGATCTCCTCCCCCTGTCTTTATCTCAACCCTGAGTCTTTCATTCTATTTTTTTCTCCCTGTCCAGCTGAGGAGGGGAGAGATGGAGCTGCTTTAGCAGTCACCTGGCATCCAACCAGGGTCAACCTACCTCAGGACTGGTAAAGGGAAAAGAAAAATGCAACATTTGAGGCTGCCAGGAGTAAAAACTAAACCAGTTTGAAAGGGGGGACAAAGCTTTAGAACAGCATGTAGCTCTGAGCAGATTTGCAACTGCAGAACTATAATAGTCAGGTTATCAAACCCCAAATTAAATCTTCACAATCCAATTTGCATGAAGTCTAATTAACCCATAAAAATATTTTTGGCACTAATTATGCAAATAAAACTCAATGTTTTAATTAATGCCTCTCATTTGTGCATGTAAATAGTTGCTGTCTTCTGAAAGCGTGATGAGCCTTGGTTTGAGTGAAATGTTTGTGTACAACCCAGGGAAGAGCTGGGTAGGAAACCTGAGGGAAAGCACTCTCTGTAGTGGGCATTTCTGAGTTTCTGAGTGTCACTTGGAGCCCTCTGCATGGAGCACAAATACTCTGTTAAGCTCATTTAATTTGGTGGAGAATTGTGAGTCCCCAGTGGGAGTTTTCTGTTCAGGCTGGTTGAGCCCTGTGGGTTGTGCAGGGGATGGGGCAGTGTGGCTGTGAGCTGCAGGGCTGTGCTTCCAGCACCAGCACTGCCTCATCCTGCCTGCAGCAAACTCAGCTCAGAATAATGCTGGTTAATTCGTGTTGTAGGAGTTTTCCACTGTGTTTGCTCAGGAATCTCCCTGCTGCACCACAGAGAACCACTGCACTCTTTCCCCTTCATACCCCAGGAGACAAGTGCCCAGACTCAAGAAAAATACTGATTTTTGTTTCCAGCTTTTCCTTTCTTGCACATTCCTCTGTCATTAGTGCATGGATATAATTAGACTGTAAGCACTTTGAAAGAAGCAATTTGATTCTGGATGCAACAGCAGCTAATACACCTTTCACATGATATAAATAATAGAACACAAGAGATATTTGAGATACATCACATCAGTAATTGTTTACCATTACCTTTTGAGAATTTAAGTGGGTCATGCTTCTTTACTTTTTAAAGAAATACTTTGTGGTGCAAAAGCCAGGAGCCAGAGCTTAGCTTAAAATTACTCAAAAAGGCTTTGCAACTATGGCAAGTAACTACAAACAGCTTGAAATCAGCAATGTTTGTGTGCCTCATAATGCAATTTCTGCTGAGATTCAAGTAGCTATTGATGAGGGTAACAACAGTGTTGATTAGTGAAAACAAGGCTTAGACAACTGCTTGGTTGCTTGTTTTCCTTTGTTGTTTCTGCTTCTGGAGGTTTGATGTGTGTGCTTGGGGTAGACAAAAGTATATTTGTGGTTACTGCTGGAACCAGTTCCATCTCTCAGCATTGCCTCTGCTTCCAGCCTAAGGCTGGTGTGGTTGATTCTGGAGGTGCCACACTCGGTGCAGGAGCCCCGGGTTTTTGGGTAGTTTATTCTGGATTGCCACAAGGCAGAGCAAGGGGTGTTTGTGGTGTTTGTTTGAATATAGCAAATTCAGTACAGCAGCCTCCACCTGCTGGCTTGCTGCCGGCTGTGAGGATGAGGAAGGCAGGTGAAGGCAGGAGCAAGGAGGGTACGGGGAATTTCTTAGGCTGGCTTCTCTGCCAAAGCACCAGAGCATCCTAAACTGAGCGTCAGGAGCTCAGAACTGAGTCTGAGCCAGGCCTAACTCCTCTTGCTGCTGCAGCCCGGGGGTGTCCTGGAGCAGGGAGCCCTCAGCCGGCTCTGGGGCTGCTGTCCCTGATCCTGGAGTCACCCAGAGCTGTGGGGATCTGTCATTTGGGGCACAGAGTCACCCAGAGCTGTGGGGATCAGGGTCTGTGGGGCACAGAGTCACCCAGAGC
>NC_031784.1:1034548-1041735 GCF_001522545.3 Parus major | reverse complement strand
TCTGTGGGGCACAGAGTCACCCAGAGCTGTGGGGATCTGTCAGCCAGGCAGAGAAGTGTGGGAGAACAGAGAGATTTAGAAAAACTGACATAATGGAAAAGTGCTGTGATGTAGCACTTTATCCTCTTGGCCTTGAACCTTTGGAGAGGCCTGTGGGCTCCCGGCTCTGCAGCCATCTGTGTGATAAAGAGGCAGCCTGGGGAAGAGTGCTTCCAGATGTTGTGTTGATGTTTCAGGCCGTGTCACAGTCACTTATTCCCTCTCGTGTGCCACGTGTGTGCACGTTCTGTCGGGCTGGGGTTGTTGTGGCTGTGTTTTAGGCTCTCTGGGTATCCTTTGTGCACATGGAAACAGTAAGGATGTTAGCAGGCTGTAAGTTTTTTCATATCATTAGCACGTGGAGGAAAGCAACAAAGCTGCTGCAGTTCTGTGCAGATCCCTGCTCTGTCTGGTAGCGCCATATGCTGCCAAGGGATGTCAGTGAAATAAATTCCCTTGTGATTGAAAAACAAAAGTAAAGTGTGTATGTACAACATGAGTCAGCCTTGAAAAAGTGTGAGCCATGTGGAGCCTGTAGCAGAACACAGCCAGCCTGTGCCCAGGATGTGAACAGACAAGAGCAGTCACACATTATGATCAGGGAAGATGTTATTAATTATTTCAGAATCTGGGTCATCCTGCTGTGGCAGTTTTGGGTCAGAGTGGTTTGCAGAGCTCAGCAGAGTGGCAGTGGTGCCTGCTGACCTCAAAACCTTGTAGCCTGAGCACAGAGCGTGATGCTCACAAGGATTCAGAGGTTTAGTGCTTGTGGGTCAGGATTTTTTCATGCCAGTTGTTTATCCTTTTGACTGATAACCGAGGCAGGAGCAGAGCTGAGATGGCACTTGCCACTGCTGTAGGTGATTGGGAATTTCTACACATCTGTGTCTGCAAGGACAGAGCTGTACAGACTGTAGAGATACTTTGGGAGGAAGACACCAGCCATGGATGTCTTACACCATTAAACCCTGAAACAGAAACAGTTTCCATTCATTTACCAGAAATTCACTTATGAGCAGGCATTATATATAGATACATGAACAAAGAGAGCTCAGGAGAATCTCCATTCATTGAATGTGGGGAGAAACATCATGACAAAGAATGAGGAAAAGGCTGGGGCATTAAATGCCTTCAGCTGAGCAGAATGGAGCCTCCATAATTCAAGGGAAAAATTGGAAGAAGAGCCTGGAGGTGTTGGCTGGCAGCTGGCTGAACGTGAGGCAGTTGTGTGCACTCCTGGAAAATGCAGCAGGAGGAGCTGCCCATGCCACTGGCACCCTCTGCCCCAGGCTGCTGCCTGCTGGCCCCTGGCACACAGCAGTCCCCAGTGCTTCCCAGTTTAATAACCTGTAATTCACAGTGAAGTCCTCCACGAGAATCTTCTTCTGATGCAGCCCATTCGTGGACTGACACTTCAGCTCATTTCCTCTTTGCACTTTAAATCTGCTTTAGGGCAAGGTCAGCTCTTATTTTTGTGTGGTGCTGTTTGGATGGTTTAGCAGCTATTGTGATGGAGCCTTCCTTGTGATTTGGAGGCAGTGGAAGATAAGAGACAAAAGATGCAGGATTGGGGAGGAGGAATTTGTGCTTGTGTATTTTTTTCCCACCCTGCCTTTGAAGCAGAAACATCTGCTGAGAGCCACAAACAGCTGAGTTCAGCAATACCACATCACGCTGCCAAGCAACTCTGCTTCCCTCCGTAACTCTCACAGCACAGGAAATAAATCAGTCAGGCAATAAAGAATGGAGAAAATTTAGGAAAAAGTGCCAAAAGCCAAACCTTTCAAGAGTAAAGTGAATAAGAACTTTGTTAGTATTCGGCAAAGCAAATTGAAATATGTTTCTTACATATGTAAGCCCTCTGTGCCATTGCTGCTTGAGGAATTTTGTAATAACAAAACTCCTCTGAGCTAAAGACACTTAAAACTGGTGAGGAGAGACCTCAAGAAAGCTGGCTACAATATCATAAAAGACAATTAGATTATTTTAAATATTTTTTCCATCTCGTATCTCTGTCAGATCAGTCACAGCTGACCAGCTAACAGTGGTGAAGTACCACCATTTATCTGAACCATTTCCATTCCTTCCACAAAAAGTAATATATTAGACAGCTGAACCATTTGTTTCTGCACTGGCTTACTGAGATTTACTCTTCCAATCAAAGTTACTTAGGTTTGATGTGTTACTGCCTATTTAAAGTACTGATAAAAATCTCTATTTCTTTTGTTATATAATAACAGGGACTGCTCTATGAAACAGGTGGAAAATGATTACATAAATGCTGAGTCCTTGTTGTAAATGGTACAAGTTGAGTAAGGATGGTTAGAAAGCCAGTTGGTGAGTGCTGAGTGGGAGGATTTTGGGATGTGCTGCTGTGGGTTCCTGCTCTCCACTGGCAGCAGAGCTGTTCCTGCAGCCCCCATTCATGCCTGTCCTGCTGCTTCAGATCATTCAGTTCAATTCCCAGCTGCCCCTCGTGTGTAATTCAATAAATTCCTTGTAAACCTGCGGTGAGGGGTGGTTAAACATGGCACAGAGTGAAGGCTGATGTGCCAGGTGATGCTGCTGCATCAGCCCAGGTGTGTTTGTGTCCCTGACTCCCACACCTCAGGCACAGAGAACAGTGCTCCTCTCCAGTTGTGTTTGTAGAAAGATGTGGGGAATTGCTGGGCTCTCATCCTCCAGCTCTGCAGGAGTTGTTGCAGTGTCCCTGCACTCCTGGCTGCTGTCCCTCAGCCTGCCAGGGACAGCAGGGTCCAGCCCATGACAAACAGCACCAGAATCCCATCCTGTACCTGCCTAATGCTGTGTCTCTGCCTGCAGATCCTGAATGGGTCCTTTGCAGGCTGGCACAGCAGTGGCAGCAGTTTGTTGCCTGGCAGTGCTCAGAATGAAGGAAACAGCAATTATTGCCCTGCAGGCACTGCCAGCCCCTGAGCTCTGCCAGCAAACACAACAGTTTGTGTCCTTCAGGCTGGACAGAGCACAACTCAGCAAAACCCCCAGCTTCTCACGTTCCCTGAGGATGGATTCCACCCCTGCACCTTGTACACAGTAAAGCTGGGCGAATACATGGCCTTAGGAAGTAAAAATCTTTGCCTGGTACAGAAAACACAGCTCCTGTAGTTTGAAGAGCTGTCTTGTTTCAGAGATCATTGCAGTTCTCCCCACAGCTCACACCTGAAAGAGGAGTTACTCTGTTGGCTTCCAGAAGCCATCGTTTGCAAATGATAATTTATCAACAGCTCAGGCTGCAGGGAGGCCTCTGGGATGTCACATTCTGGGAATGACAGAAGATCTTGGGTTTTTTCACTGTCACTTCATGGTGAATATCAGCAAATACTGACATTTTAAAAGGCAGCCTTTTGTTTTCAGAGCTGAGCAGCCACAGTCCCTGAAGTGTAAATCAGTGTTGGATTTGTCTTGCACTGTGTCAAGGGCTTGTACAAATCACCTGCTCCAAGCTGAGGTTTTCTCAGCTGCTGGCTTGGAGGGGACACAGGGAGTGTTTGGAGGATTCTCTGCATTTCCTGAAAGCTTAACAAGGTACAGCCTGGCTGCTCTTTTGAAAGGTGGTAAATGTCTGAATTCCAAAAAAAACAAAGTCAAATCCTGGCTAAATAAGTCCCTGGACTCCTGTTTCTTTGAGCAGATGTTATGGACAGTTAAGATCTGTAAGCACATTCTTTTGGAGTGCTTGCAAAATAAGGAATGAGAAATGAATGGCAGTAGCAGTGTTATACAAGAGTTGCTAAGGGGTTTTTATGTACTTTTTCCTTAAGCAGGGCAATTCAATACTTTTTCATGGAAAAATCTCTGATGGTTCCCTATTGCTTTGAAGGCTCAGGATGAGGAGTGTCAAGGACTGGTTAAAATCAGTCCACATCCACTGAAACAATGTAGAGGGATTTGTCCCACAGTCATTCACAAAAAACTCCCACAACTCTGCTGTTACTCCTTACCCACATGCCAGTAATGGCATGGAGAAGTGAGTTTATTAAAGAAAACTGAGATGTTTGTTGTAGAGAGGCTTTTGGATCGATCAGTGCTGAATTCCTGATGGCTTGCCAGGAAGTTTAGTCCCAGTTAAGTTTCCAGGGAAGAAACCTTGGCTTGATTGAAGCAAATGGCAAAATTTCCTTTTGCAGACTGAATTTCAGCCCAAGTTTAGAATAAATTTGGACTCTTTTTTCATTTCTCCTCTCTGGTGTACAGCTCAGAAAGCCAGGTGATCTCTTTTCCATCCAGGGCTGTGTCAACAGCTCCCACACTCCCCTCCCACGTGTACACCCTCATCCCTGATGGTAATTACTGCAAAAAGGAGTTTGAGTAGCACCCCATTGATTTTTGGTTTCCATGCTGCAGATTAATGGACTGAGCACGCACTCTTTGTAATCACACTGGTAGAAATTCAATAGTGACACTGCCAGAGTACTGAAGTGACCTCAGACACTGAATTCATCCCTATTCCAACTATTTTTAATGAGACTGGCATGTTTAGCAATGCCATCAGATGGTTTGGAAAGCGAGGTGTCCTGTCAACCAGAGCATTAGTGATGGGAGAATTTCAGTGTTTACATCTGTTCTCTCAGCCAGAGTAGTTCACAGTGTCTGTGTGGCGTGGAATTCATTCACTGGAATGCACTGAGCAAAAGGAATTTGTGATGTGTATGATCTGCATGCTGCACTCCACTAGAACAAGGTTTCAGCCAAATCAGAGCTCAGCAAGTACCACTGACAATCCCCAAAGGAACAGAATCTCTCTGCTTAGTTTAGCAATTGTTCACTTGGCTTTGGAGGCTTTAATTGCATGTGATTATCATTTCCTATGGCATTTTTTGTCATGTCTGAGAAAGTGCAGGAGCATGGTGAGGCTCTCCACTTGGAGATGCTATTTGTCAATTTTTATCTTGAGAAATGCCCAGACATTTAATGAGACTGGAAAGGAATATTTAAAAGCTGAATCTGTTGATTGCTAGGGATGTTTGGCTGTCTGTATGTGTGCAGTTCCAGAGTTTGGTTATTCCTGTTGTGATTTCCTCACCAGCTGTAAAACTCCTGTACATGACAGATAAATATTGTTTAAATGCAGGGTTAAATCCCAACAGAACTCCTGGAAAAGTTAACCTGGAAATGTCATGGTAAGGTCACTTGATCACTCAGAATTGGCCAGAAACTCAGCTTTTGCTAACATTACTCCCAGAACCACCCAAGAAGGGGATTGTTGCCATGTTCTGTTAATCAAAGCTCTGTTAATTATTTTGACAGGCAGCCTCTCCTGTTCTCTTCAGTGTTTCTGGGGCTGGTGGAGTTGCTGGGGTGAGATGAAGCACAAAGTCATCAAACATGATATAATTGCCACGTCCCTCAGTGATGCAAATCAGCAGAGATTCGTTGTGGTTCACTGTGGATCACACATTAATTCATCATGTGGGTTTATTAAACAAAAAAATCCCACAAGATACCCAGAGTCACAGAACAGAGAGCATTTAGAGCAAACCCAGGACACTCGAGGGCAAGTGGCTTTTACGTGTTGTGCATAAATGGGCTCTGATTTTTTAAATGTTGGAAAAGTGTGAACTCTTCACCACCATCTGCTCCCAGGGGATTCCTGATTTCCCTGGCTTTGCTTTCACCTCAGCAACTGATTTTGAAGAGCTGTGTCTATAATTGGCAACAGGAGTTAAGACCCAGCTATGAGGACAGAAAGAAATAACCAGGTTTTGAATTTGGAGCCTGATTCAGCGTTCAGTGGAGTGCAGGGAGGAATATCCATCAGCTTGAACACTGCTGTGTTTGTGGGAATGTTTAATTTGGGTCACACACTGCCCCTGCAGCCAGGGCACACCCTGGATGTGCAGAGTCCTCCCAGGCCCCAGAGTTTGGGTGTCCCCACAGGTTGGATGTTGAGATGCTTTAACCACCAGTGTGCAGTAAATCATTCCTGTTCGTTTTTAGTATTTGCCATCTTTTCTGTGTGTTTGCAGTTTTCAGCTGCCATTACAAGTGAGACACAGGGCAGAGTCTCAGTGAACTCTGCAGATAAACCCAGCCCATGTGGGGTGAGCAGCTGACTGAAGTATTTATCAGGCTCTATTAGAGCTGTTCCTGCCTTCTGGAAAATTATTCACAAATACACAAGCATGACTTCATTTTGCCAGGAAGCAAGACCATTAATCCTGCCTACTTTGAAGCCATGTCTTTTGTGGGCTGTGGTGGGTAACTTATCTGTTCAGATTACTCAGATTGTTGGAGACTTCGTCCCTTTGTAATGTTAATGACTGCTGAGTAGCTCGGCCCTGCATGAGAATTTTTTCTTACATTTAAGAATATTTTTCTTTTCCATATTACATTTTTTTCTTCTATTTTCTTATATTTGACTGTGCTTAGTTCTGAATTCTTCCATTTCTTATATTATTATGCATTTAAATTATTTTTTTTTAATAATAAATCCTCTCAAAGGGGGATTTGGTGTCTAAGGAGTTAATTGCTGTGTTCTCTTTTACTCATGAGCCAATTGAATCAGATAATTTGCTGTTTCCTGAGTAATGTCAGAGAGTGTACAGAAAGATCTTTTGTTCCACTGAAGATGTTAAAGAGGGTTTGAGGATTCCTTTCTCTGCAAATCCTTTACATGAAAGATTTACAGTATGTAGGGCTCCAAGATTTGGAAATGCTGCCATTTAGGCATCTACACATGTAATTAGTCACTAATTGTTAACAGCTCCTTCTCTCTTTGGTTTTTTATCAGACCTATTCCAGATATTGCTGAAATCAGATTCAGGACAGTGTGTAAACCTTTAGGTTTATAGTTGCTGCTGGTTTTTCACCTTAAGCAGGGAAAGATGGAATTTTCCAAGGCACTGAGTGCCGAGGCTCTTGCCCCTGAAATTGAAGTTTTTAGCTGATTGTAGCCCCCCAACTCCTTTTTGCAGGACCCCAGCCTGGTCTGTGCTGCCCTGGGGACACTTCCCTCTTCCCAACAGCAGAACCCCTTCATTTCACTCCTTCAAAGCTCAACTCTGGCCCTTGGTGCCCCTTGGTGCCCCTTTGTGTTTCCACCTGCCAGTTTTCTTACTGGAGACTGGCAGCCAAAATCCTGGGGGAGACACCCTGGGGAGAGAGGATGAGCATGAGTGAGTGTGAGG
>NC_031784.1:1015383-1034050 GCF_001522545.3 Parus major | reverse complement strand
AGGGAACACTGGCCATGGGCTGATTGTGGGATCAGGGAACACTGGCCATGGGGTGACTGTGGGATCAGGGATCAGGGAACGCTGGCCATGGGGTGTTTGTGGGATCAGGGAGCAGCACTGGAGCACTGGCCATGGGGTGATTGTGGGATCAGGGACAGGGAACACTGGCCATGGGCTGATTGTGGGATCAGGAATCAGGGAACACTGGCCATGGGGTGTTTGTGGGAGCAGCTCTGGAGCACTGGCCATGGAGCTCACAGGAGCTGCAGCCTGCCCATGTTCCTCCTGCTGCAAACCTGCTCTGAACGCTGCTCTGGGAGCTGGGGATTCACATCCCGAGGCTTTTGCACGGCTCAGAGGCCGTGTGGGTTAGAACTGAGCTGTGCATGGGTCACCAGAGCCTGTCCCCTGTCTCAGCAGGCAGGATCTGCAGAAAAACAAGAAGCAGGGGGTTAATTAGCTGTGTCACCAAGTGCTCAGGCTTGGCAGGAGTGCTGTGAGGAGGAGGACTCTGAGTAGGATGGAAGTGAAGAGACAAAACCTCTCCCGAGCCTTTAAAAGTTTTTTGTCTCTCATTAAAATCAAGTGATGATTTGGGCTTTTCACTTTCTGTCTTCCATGTCTGTGTATTGCTCTTTTTAAAATCTTAATCTTACTGACTCCAATAGCCAAAATATCTCAATTATTGTAAAACTCCAAGGAGCTCAATGATAATAATCCTCTGCAGGGAAAAAGATAGTTTAAGTGAGAGGAAGAGATTATTAGATGCAGGAAAGATATGTCAACAGGCATTATCTCTTTGCTAAGTAGTTGTAACTTAAATTTTAAAAGAAAGTATTGAAATTACTGCTCTTCAAAGGGAATACAAAAGGATGATGGTTCTTTTTCTAAGGAAAGTCACATTTCTCCTGGGGCTAATGCCATAAGGTTCTTTCTTGTATTGAAAACAGCAGAGTCTGAACAAAGACTAAAGATTGAAGTTATTAGAGGGAGATCTGTGCACTTATAATTTTACAGCTTGCAGGTTGCCATGCCTGGTGTTTGCTTCCTTCTGTGCATTCCTACTCACAGGGCTGTACAAACAGTTTCCATATTGCCGTCAGTCAGGGACAGCACTTTGCCATTTGTCCAAGGTTGTGTAGATATCAAACCCCAAGTTTGTTTCTGCTGATACCTGGAAACTCTAGGTTTGCACGTCTGGAACTCACAGGCCTTGCCAGAGTTTCCTAAAGGTGTATGAAGTTAACCTTCAAAGTCTCTGTAGGACTGGTGTCCCCCTAGTCTGTTCTCTAATCCAGTTTCCACATTCATCTGTCATTTTGCTGTGAGACTTACTGCTGTGGGCAGAAATCACCTCCCTAACTTCTCCCTCTCCTAAGATATATACTGGAGATAATGGCTGTTATTCCTCTGCTTGACATTCCAGGTTAAAAATACCAAAAGCACTCAGCTCAGTTCTGCCTCCAGTTCCAATTTGTGGGCAGGACATTGATCTGATTAATTACCCGTTTGCAGCAGAAATGTTCTGCAAGTTTCTCAGGTGACCTCTGGATCATGGAGCTGCTGCTGCCTGGGAACTTCCATCACCAGCAGAGCTCTGGCCTGGGCCAGCTCAGGTCTGCTGTGTCACAGGGGGAAGTGGTTGATCTCCTGAATCCAGAACCTTCACTTTAACCCTGTGCACTCTGTCCTGGCTGTTTCTGTCCAGCCATGCCCAGAAGCTGCCCATGCTCTGGGACTGGACAGAGGAGAGCTGGGTGATTTGTCATGGGATAAAGGAAACCTCAGCCCTGCCCGTGGATTAATGCCCTGCTGTCATTGTAGGCTGGTCTGATGCAGCCCTTCTTCACCCACTGATTAAACCCCCAAAGCTCAGAGCTCTGGTGTGGGGAGGCTGCAGTCTCTGCACTCCACTGCCAGAGCTGTGCTGCTAATTCTGAGTGTCTTTAGACTCAGTTCTCTCCTCCCCACCTTCAGCTGGCTGCCTGAGAGTGTCCTTTGCAGGAGAGCAGCACAGTGCTGGGGACTGCCTGGGGACCTGCCTGCACAAACTGCATTAGCCAAGCGCTCACTTGTCCTTTGAACAGACACACAGACAGGTGCAGCCCGGGATATTACTTGGTACAAAGCAAACATTTAAAAAGCACAGAGTTTCAGGTCCTTGCTGGTAATGGAAAGTGCTATTTTCAAAAGTGCCATTTGACATTTGGAAGATTAACTGGTATTGACTTCCTGTGTGAGTCGGGCTCCTGAGTATCTGAGTCACTTTTGGAAACCTGAGCTGGCCATCTGTTTCACTTAGGCTTTGCAGTGCCAAGTGAAGCAATGCATAAATACTTTGATGACTATAGTTTGTAGTACCTAAATTTAAAAAAAGCAGTTATTTCAACAGCCTGACACCTCTTGGAATTTTCAGAACTTCTGGGGCCTCGAATTCCCAGTGCCTGGGAGAAAGCAGATGTATTTGAAAGCAATCAGAGTTTGAAAGGAACTTATGTTCTTGAAAACCCCAGAGCTACCACAGCACTTTGGAATGTGGCAACAAGGAACTTCTAGAAATTCCACCTGCATCCCAATGAGAATCGTGCAACAGACTTCAACTTGAAAGCAAAGTATATTTCTTAAAATAGAGCCAAAAAGTGAGATGTCAAATGGTAACATCCATAATAGGGACCTCCTGCTTTAAAATTGTGTACAGATTGAGATGGAGAAAGTCAGGAAACGCAGGGAGCTGCTCTCCATGGGGCTGCAGGGAAAGGCAGGGATGTGCTGAACACTGGCTGCTGCTTTTTGGTTAAACATGGCACTGCTTTTTTTTTATTCCATTATAAGTAACTGTGTGTTGATTGTTTTTAATGAAATGACTCGTGTTTGAGTTGATTCCTGCAGCTGGGTCAGGACTGTAGAACAGCCTCAGTTTTATGATTTCTTAGCTTTAACATGAATTAAATAGTCATTGGACTTTCTGGATGAGGTGGATCTGGACTGGTTAACCTGAGAGTAGACACAAATCATTTTTAAAATATTTCATTCCTACTGTATAACTGGCTGATTTCCTTTATGCCAATGTCAGAGCACTCAAAGCCTCTCTCACACAGTGGGCAGAGCTGTGCAAGCTCCTGAGGACTCAATTGAACCATGGGTGTATTGTTCATGTCCTCATTTCTCCCATGAACTCCTGCACGACCTTGGGCAAGTCACTTCATTTATCCATCCCCCAGCTCGGATAACACGAAATAGGTTAATAGTTCTGTTCTCCTGAGAGCTGTGCATGAACATTCTGTCTGAAGGCAGCAGGAGAAATGTATTGCTGCTGTTGTGGATGTTATGGATCTGTTTAAGCAACGTGTCCTTATGGACTTTGTGCATCATGTGTGCAGCAGGGCTGTTTACACATTGAAAGTGGTTTGCTGGACCGTGGCCAGAAAACAGGGATGAACCTCTAAGCACTGGATATTCCCCAGGGCATTTAGCAGCAGGAATGATGGCTCAGAGCTGCCTTAGGAGGGTGCTGAGATATAGAAATAATTGTCGTCAGGATTTAGGCATTCAGGAGGCGCAGTCTGCTTTGCATGTAAACAAAATGTAGGTCTTGAGGGAGTCTGTGTCTCGGCTAAATCTGCTCATGTATAAATCCTCTTTTTTAGGCTTTATATTTTGTAATCATTGTAATTTAAATTCAGCTACAGTCCGCAGGATTTGCACATTTTACCACCATTAAGGAAGTCAATAGGAGCTGTGCATCCCACTCCCCGTAGCTGCCCTTCAATAATTAACTCCTTCCCCTCTCCTAAATCTGAAATTAGGGCCAGCAGCAGCACTCGAGACAGCCTTTGAGAGCATTCAGGCTGGGGATGTGCATGTGAAGGCCAGTTAATTGAGCTGCCATGTGTTTGTCTCTCCTGGGTCAGCCCCATCAGCAGAAGGCTGGGCTGTCCCTGGTGGTTCCCATGCCAGGGGATCACAACTGCCAGCAGCACAGCCCCTGAGCCCTTTGCTTTCCTTCTGATGTTTGTTTGGCACCCTTCCCATCTCATTGTGTGGAATTAACCAGCTCCATGTGCTCTGCCAGCTAAACAAATTCCTCCCCAGCTCTCTGCTGAAACAAATGGTTCTGGAATCCCCATTCCCCCAGAACAATTCTCCATTCTGCTGCCGTCCCTCTTGTCCTCCCTTCAAGTGTTTGTGTTTCATGAGGAGGGAGCTGTGTTCTGCAGCTTTCCAGCAGTGACAGATGTTGCTTTGCCCCTTGGCACAGGAGGCAGATGTTCCACGGAGCAGGACAGAGAGGAAAACACCCAGCTTTATTTTCTCCCCTGTAGTTAAACATGTAGAATTCAAACCTGCAGGAGAGGGGGTGTTGAACATCACCTCAGTCACGCCTGCTAAGTGTTAGAATTGAAGGAAAGGGAGCCTCAATATCTGTGTTACAAGTGGAGCATTTTATTAACTCACAGAGGCGCTTGGGGTTGGCTTTCTTCCCCTCTGGAGGCAATAGTAAAATTTGACAGGTGATTTTGTGGATGAAGACAGTAAACAGCTGTTGAAAATGATAATGTCTGAGTGGCTTTGTTGTTTCTATGAAAACTTAGTTACACTCATTTTAGATTAATTTTTCATTGTCTTCTGTAAATGAGAATTGCTTACATGGCTGCTTCAAATGGGACTTTGATTGCTTTCCATCTACTGCCAAAACCCTAAAAGACAAAAAAAAAATCAAATGCATAAAACCACTTATGAGCAAAGACACAATAAATTCGTGCTATAGTGCATTTTAATTTGATAAAATAAAGTTTTGCTCTGCAGCAGTTTGTATTCATGTGTGAGAGAGGCATATACATTAGCCATTTAAACTCAGCACTGTGTTAAACAGCAATAAAAGCAATTCTGCCTGCTACTGGGAGCTTTTGGTGTGGTATTATGGAATTTCCCAAAAGCCTGAGAAGCAATGTGGGAAAAATGAAATGAAATGTACTTGTGGAAAAGGAAGTGCAAGTGCAGCCTTACAGCAAAGCCCCAGAGAGGGATGGAGAGGGTTCAGCCCAGATTTCCTGTGCTCACTCCTTTGGGGGGTGACGAGGGGCTGTCCTCGCAATCCAGGCACAGCACTGGGGGCTGGGGGTGGTTTGGAGCTTCTGCAGGTCTGTGCTGGGATCCAGAACAACTCATTTTTCAGTTATCAGTGGGACTAATAGACATCCTTTCACAATTGTTGTTTGTTTAGGTGAGTGTGGTCACCAAGTCTCCCTTTTGGTGTGTGCAGCACCGCTGTGCCAGGGTCCCAGAGAACAAAGTCTAAGCCTAAATTCAGGCCTTCTTTGGCATTTAAAGTGCTGACTCCTGCACGGGGTGATGTCAGCCAGGAGGGATCTTTGTTTGGGTCTGGGGAAGTGGTCAGGATCTGCTGTGAGTTCACAGAATGAGCAGGCAAGTGTGAGTGAAAGTCATCTGCTCCTTTGTTAGATCACACACTTAATAACACTTGAGTCCTGTGCTGACCTTTTGCAGAATTTTCTTTTGGCATAAATGTCAGGAAATGCGGCTGGGAATGAAAATATTGATAAATACAGTGCCAGGATTTAAAGTGTAACTTCAGCTTGCTGGGGAGCAGCTATTTGGGCAGCCTTCATTTGTTTTTGAAACATTGTGCATCGCCCAGTCTTTCATCTCAGTACCTCTGAAAATGTTTCCAGCCCACATCATTTGCCTTTGCAGGGCTCCACACCACCAAGAGCGTTGTTCAGAGAGGGAAATCACTGCCTCTTTAACAAATTGATACTTCAAAGTTCACAGCAGAGCCGTTTTTTATGACTTCTTCACCCGGGGAAGTTCAGCTCAGATGTGCCAAAACATTTTTAAGGAGCTCTTGTTTTTCTTGCATTGAGCCATTTCTTGTGACGGGCTCAGTAGGAGACAAATGCCTGCTGTGAGATCATGCAGCCACTCCATGACCCCACAAAGGGCTTTGGAGCATCTCGAGCACCTTCCAGGAGCTGATGGAGCTGCCTGGCTCATCCCAGGCTCCAGAGCTTGGGAGGAGGGAGAGAGGAAGGGGCAGTGAACGAGGGAGGGAGTTTATCAGTAAATTAAAGATCTGCATCCCCCTTGGCCATGCTCCCCTGCCTGGAAGGGGCCCAGGCTGTGTGCTCAGTGTCACAGGAGCTTGGCTAGCAGGGATAACACAAACCTGCTGGATAATTTGAGAACTGGAAGGGGAGCAGGTACAATCTCAGCTTGACAAATTCAGCCTGTCCAGCCTGTTTGCTTGTGTCTGTGTCACTTCCCACTCTACACACACAGAGCATTTCATTCACAAGTTCCATGTCCTCAGCCTTTGGCTTGTCACAGATGGTTTTGTGCTTGCCAGTAAATTACATCAGTGATTCCAGAAGCTCCTTTTTTTTGTGTCTGCTGGCACAGGTAGCACATGGGAGTGCTATACAATAATTTAATACAGCCAAGTTTAGACATTCTCTGCTTTTTCTCTTCCCTTTCTCTGTGCTCTTCACCAAGACATTTAGTGTCTTGCTGATGATCTGTGAACCACATCATCAGCAAGAGGAATTGAATAAAGATCTACTGATGTCAGGAAATAATGTCATTTTACACTGGGTGTCATCTACTGAGGATGAAGAGACAATCTTTGATAGCCTGGAACATTTCTTACTCGCCTAAGGCATAATTTTGTCTTTATATTTGAATACTTGGAGCTTGGTAATCCTGTAAATCCCTTTTTCTATATTCAAAAAGCTCCATCTGCTTTGGGAAACCCTTTAAATTAGTCCTAAAGGCCAAGTCTCTTTATAGAAATAACTGGATAGCACAGATACCCTATCTGTAAAAATAACAGCCAACTTCCTAGCGAAGAGCAATTCTTGGAAGTTTGCAATTCTGCTAAAAATTATTAAGAAAATATTTGTCCACTTGGAAAAAGCCTTTTGATTGAATGTCATGTAGCTATGAGCATGTCTGGAATGTGTAACAGCCCCTGAAGATTGTGCTGTGTAGAATGGAGGATGCTCTCTCTGTCTCTGGTACAAACTGTGTTCTGCCAGGTCCCTGTGTGCAGTGCTGGCTTGGGGAGCTCTCCTGGAAATTCAGCTTTTAGTGTCCCATTACCCTGCAGAGGTTTTATCTCTGCATTAGCCAGAACTTTATAAATGCCTGGAAGGGGAAGTTTTTGTGTCTGTTGAAAGAATCCCCAGGCAGAGAAGGAGTTCCTGTGCCCTGGGGACAAGAGAAGTCATAGCACAGGGCTGGTGCCAGGTGAGGGCAGGAACAAAGGTGTGGAGCACACTGAGAGCCCAGTTGTCCTGGTTTAGGGCAAATTTAGGAGAAGTTTCAGTGAATTGGGGTGAGGAGAGGGACAGCAGAAGGAAAAGGCATCCCTGGTGCAGAGCAGCTCATCTGTGGGAGCAGAGCATTACAGAGGGTGGAATATTCAATAGCAGCCTGTGAGCAGCTCTCTGCTGGTGGGAAAGGTCATCTCTTGGTTTGCCTTGGGCTTTAGAAAATACTTTCAACTTGTCCTGCCTTCCCAAAGCTGACAGTGCTGCTGGAGAGAGCCCCTGAGGCTACAGGAGAGGTGACACTGCAGCAGGGGCCCCACTGCCATCAAAATCAACAGCAGAACAACGATTGACTCAAGCCAAAGGAGGGTCAGGACCAAAGTGTCCCACAGAGTGTGGGTCAGGGCTGCCATCATCTGATTCCTCAGGAAACCCAGGAGAATGGTTAGCAGTGCTCACTGTGCAGCTCCAGGAGCTTGGAGAGTTGTTGACACAGATTTTAAGAGCTGGATCATTTCCTGCACACTCTGGTTTCTGTGTTTAAAGGACAGCACTGCACACTGAGGGGAACAGTGGCCACGATTCTCTCCTTTGGTTCTGAAGGCCTGGCAGCTGACAGGTTGTTACCCCAGGAAAACCAAACTGCATGGAGGATCTGAGCTGGGAGGAGGCTGCAAGGAGCAAACCCCTTTATTTATATTGGTGCTGTTAATGTTTTCTGCTTGGCTGTCATCATCCTTGCCCTGTTTAGCCTTTTCCTGTCTCCAGGCTGCCGTGTCAGAGCAGAGGCCATGAGAGCACTCTGGGGTTTTCTCTGCCTCCAGCTGTGTTTGCCACTGGCAGCTCAGGACAGAGCACAGCCTGGGCTGACAGATATATCCAATGCTGGTCTGCAGGAGTTGTCTCTCAGGGACATTCACACAGCTGTGGAGTCCCTGCTGCTGCTGTTCTCTGCAGGAACAATTCACAAGCACAAGAAAATTCCTTAACGTGCAGGCAAAGGTGTAAATACAACTGAAAGATCCACAGGAGCTTCTGATTTTGGCTTTGTGTTTCCCCAGAGCCTTGGGAAGCTGGACTTGCATCAGTCCAGTCCCAGCTGTGATCAAACAAAGTGTTCAGAGTCAGCTGAGAGCAGGGGTGGTGATGATATTAATGAAGATTTCAATAACAAAGGGAAAGCTCGTGTTCTTTAGAATCTTTTTTTCTTTTTTGGACAGTGTCCTCTAAATGTCATTTGTATAATTACATAGAAACCTGTTTTGACTCACCTAGTGCAAAAAGGCACAGCAAGAAGGGCATAAAAAGGCAGCAGTGATCGCTTGGAAAAAATCACAGCAGAGTTTGAAATCTTTGCTCTGGGCAGTGAGGCAAATGTGTAACTGTGCTGCATGGAGGGATTCTGTGCTAGGCTCTTGTTTATTGCTTTCTGCAATAAAAATCTTGCTGTTGTTTAAAGAGTATTCTGCTATCATGGAGCCTGAGGTTCCCCCCAGCACTCCTGCACGCTTCCAGGAGCCAGGTGGAAATGAAATTGTTTTTCTAGCAATGGAAAAGTCACCTCTGTAAAGCACATCTCTCAAAAGCCTCATCCAAGTCCATTGTGTTTTCTTGCCTTGCCTGATTTAGCACGTTTGAAACTGAGGTTTCCCAGCAAATTAGACATGGCAGATTTCTAATTGAGGTGCTGTAAGGGAAGGCCAGATCTGGACAGGAGAACAAATGTCAGGGCCATCACTTCCAGCCTCTCAGAGTGTGTCTGTGAGTGTTTTCATTCCAGGAGGTACTTGCATTTCTCCTGGGCTGTTCAGCATTAGCATCGTGTCTCCTCTGTTTGTGTTGAGCTGCTGAGGACGCCCTGCTGCCACCCCCAGCTCTGAGCAGAGACCTTGCACTGCCAGCACAGGCTCTCTGCGAATATCTCACATCCAGGGGAATCTCCAAAGGGAGCTGCAGCCTCCTACAGACTTCAATAAACATTTTACTTCAAGACAGATTTTCTGCTGTGGAGATATCTTCTGTATTTCCCAGCCTTTTCATGCTGTCAAACAGCAGGGTGGGATATGAGTGCCAAGGAGCAAAGATCCAGGACTTCTCCTCATAAACACAGAGTCCAGACCTGAAATCTCCATCCTGCTCGTGCAGTGCCTTCATTCACAATGCACAGTGACTTCTTTTTTAATCCACCCTAACACCAAACAGCCCTTGCCCCACAACTGACTCTTCAAAACAAAGTGGTTTTCTTTGTGAAAAGTACAACTTGTTTGTGGAAAGCAGAACATTGAAAAAAGGGAAAGGTTTTTTGGATAGAAACTCTGACAGTGATACAACATTAGTGATGGAGTGGGGGAGAAGTCAGAGAATCCTCGAATGGTTTGGGTTGGAATTAACTTTAAAGATCATCCAGTTCCAACCCCTCACCATGAGCAGGGACAGCTTCCATTAGACCAAGTTCCTCCAAGTCCCATCCAGCCTGGCCTTGAATGATAAATCATAAAATGATAAATCTATAAAATGAACAATTTTTTATAGTACCCTCAATGCAGTAGACATAAGGAGAAAGAAAAATATAAATATCCAGAAGTGCGAGGGTGAAGTTTCTAGTGAGATGCTGAATTAGGCAGAAATCCAAACTTAGATAGTTGGTGTAATCTCAGATCTATCAGCCGTGACAGTATCCGCTGAAATGAATCCTTAAAAATGTTAATTGCACATCATAGGCACTTCAGCAATGACATTTCTGCCACTGAATGTCATGGGGACATTTTCCCTTTTATTATCCTTGAACAGGAGGAGTGAACTACCACCAAATAACTGTATCATGAAATGTAATGGATCTACCTCCAGTATTTATGCTGGTTCTGCTTTCAATAAGCTTCTTTTTAAATTTACAATGAGCAGGAGCTTTGGATGGCATTAGGAAGGCAGCGTTGTTAAGCTTTGCTTTATGAAGTGTAAAATAAAGGTTTGTCCATCAAACTTCCAGAACCACAGCTCCTGAAAGCCCCAGGGTCCATGGTTTTTGTAAATTTGAATAAGAGCTGGTTTATAACTGCAGCCTGAGGTTGGTCACATTTTTGTCTGATTTCCCCAGGACATTCACTAGCACCAGCTCGCTCTCTTTTGTTTTAAACATTCATAAGAAGGAAAAAAGACAGGGAAAGCAGACAGGGAATTGTAGAACCATGGAATGGCCTGGGTTGGAAAGGATCTTAAAACCCATCTAGTTCTACTGAGCTGGCTCCTCAGTTTTCAGCCAGCCATTCCCGTTCACATGGAGTCCCAGGAGCTCAGGATTTCCCCCACTGGTGCTGCTCAGTGTTTTCCTCAGCCTGGTTTGGGTCTGTGCTTCACTCTAAGCTGTGTTTGACTTGAGCCTAGGAGAGACATGAGAGCAGCACATTCATTAAAGAGAATTCACAACAGGAGAGTGGGCTAAAAGAGCAACACAGACATTCTACAAATCCTGAAAAGGGGAATGTCATGGTCTGGGACAGGAGATAGAGCCTGAGACTGGGGGAGAGGAATGCACCCATCCTGCAGGGCGCTCCTTAGTGCAGCTGGCAAAAATGTACTGACTTTCTGAAAGGAAAACTTCTTCCCTTTCCCTGGACTGATACTCTGCAGCTCTGGCTTGAACACAGTGCTCAATTCCCAGTGCCAGGGACCCCACACAAACTGCCTTTGCTCTGGGATGAAATTGCAGTGGAGTTTATTTCTCAGAGGACACACCTCGTTTCTCTCTGCCCTGGCAGCTTCACAGACACCCAGAGCAGCTCTGCAGCTGCACTGGAGCTCTCTTCAGACAGTGCCATCAAGCACACGTTGATCATTGGAAAAGGAGGCTTGGACAGCTGCACTCGTGTCCACAGGGAATGCAGGGGGTGCCTGGGGTGCAATCACAAACTTGACTTTTCCTTGCCCCATGGACTTTGTCCATGGCCAGCAAGTGTGAGAAACTACTTCAGTTCACCTCAGTGTTACTTTCTTGGTTGTTTCACCGCACTATTCAACACTTCTGTGCTCTTATTCTCCTTACTAAGGCACTAAATGTGGGCTTTCTTTAAATGCATTACCTCTGCAAAATGCAGATATTTTATCAGCTTTACATGCCTGGTGAATGGCTGACTTGGTAGGTGTTTTTCCAGCAGGCAGGTTCTGTGTTGAGAAGGAATGGAGATCTTTATGCACAAACATTTTTGGAGTTTTAAAGCCAGCCAAAAAGCAGATGCATTGTCAGAGCTGTAAAAAAACCCCAACCCAGTAAGGGCTATAGGAGCTGGAATCTGAAGGTACCTGACTTGTAAATGAGATGTGCATATCCCACATCTGATTTGCATACACAGTTACATCTAAATGGGATTTTTTTGCCACCTGATTCATAATGCAGCTTCATCCTGAGTCTGTTCCAGTGTGAGTGCCTTGCAGAGGAGCACAGCAGTGCATCACAGACAGATTTTGTGTTCTACAGCATTGCCAGGGCTGCTGTTGCTTCTAAGTGGAATAAAACACATGTGCAAGTTATCTGTGGTCAGAGAATGTGTTATGGAGACTGCTTTGTCAAAGCTCTTCTGCTGCCTCTGAGAATGTTTCACTGCCTGCTCCCAAATGGTTAAAGCCAGCAATTAAATGGGAATGATGAAACCTCCTTTGGGCTGTCTGATCTCATCCTGCTGCATCTATCAAGCTGAAAGAGCCATAAGATCTGAGGCTGCTGATGAGATGATTCTGCCTTCCTTTCTCTGTTTGAAGGCTCTGGGTTTGGAGTGAGTCTCTCTGAAAAGATCTGCTCAGGGTCTCCATTCCACTGATGTCCCTTGGAAGCTTTTCAGTGCTTGCACATTTGCTGTCTCCAAAAGAGGAAAATGCTGCTTACTTACGGTGCTGCTGGAGAGGTTCCAGCACTGAATGAATACTAAGTAGAAAATGTCCTTCTCCCAGGCAGGAAGAGATGATGAATCACTGTGAAAGCTGATTTCTTGACCAATCTGCCTATGTATTTGTTATCTGAAATTGTAATGAAGACATTAGCAGCCTCGTATCTGTGGCAGACTGAATGGGAATGAAATGGAGGTGGGAGATGGTGGCAGCTCAGGACTTGTGTTTGCACACAGCCTTTTTGCCGTGGCTCCAGTCTGAGACAGAGGCTTGAACACCTGATTCCTTTGGGAACAGGGAAAAATCAATCTCATCTAGCCCGTGCCTGCTGTGATGTAGTATCAGAGGAGACTAATGAGCCTGCTGTCTTCACTGCAGCGTTTATTGGTGATTAAAAAACTGCTCTGCATGGAAGGAAGAAATTGGGGCTTTATTGTGATCCCCAGTCAGGTCTTCCTCCTTCAGGGCCTGTCTTGTTCAGCTTTCTGCCTGTCCAAGAGAGGAGCATTGCTGCCTTTCTGTGCTCTAATTAGCAACATGACTTCTGCTGTTTGTTCTCAGTGTAACATCACTGAGGTTGGCATCTGTAGGCAGGGCTTGGACAGGGAACTCAGACACTGAGTTGGTTTTTTGTGAGACTGGAAGACAAAATTATTCTTGTCCTTGTTGTCCTGGGGAATAAAGGCACAGGAATATGCCACCCTTGGCTCTCTGCACTCTCTGCCATGCAGGCAGTGCATGTTTCATTCCTGCTGAAGCAGGAGTGGTCTCCAAGCCTTTCCCCACAGCTGTGGCTGGTCCAGCTGGGATCCTGAGGATCATGGCAACATGACAAAGGTGCCACCATCAGGCCCAGACTGGCACCAGAGGTTTTTAGAGCTCCACGAGGCCTAATGCCTATTGATTTTATTTTAGCTCTAAGGATCTGTATCTTCATGTCTTGCCTGAGGTCGTTCGAGGATGCTGTGGATGAGCTGGGAAGCGAAATGAGATTTCCTGTCCTAGTCCAAATACCTTAATCAAAAAGTGATGTTTTATATCACAGTTTATGACAAGGAAGCCAAGAAACCTTATTAACTAATCTAACTCTGATCTGGACTGTACAAAGAAATCAAGTGCAGCATTATATCATCCTGCTGAAGATACACACGTATATTATGTTGTGGTGATCAAGAGTTTGCTCAGTTATACCTTGGGTATTTTCCTTTGGAGAACTTCATAATACTTTCAATGTCATAGATTTCCATGAAATTATGTCCTCCCTGTCTGTAAGTGTCAAAAGAGACCATCCTTTTCTTTCTCCTCTGCTGGTTTTTATGATTTAAAGGTAAAAGCTGGGTTGATATTGCAAAATAAGATCTTTAAGCTGCGTTTTGCCTCCAGTAATTAGCATTACTCTGTAATTACTACATCCTTTCCCCAATTTTACGGGAGTGGGTTAGCTTTATACCAGCTTTTATTAAGGATTTGTTGAAATAAACTTATTTTTAAGCATTTGTACTCCACATGAACAAGTGTTTCAGGTGGGCAGTGGTGGAGCAGCCAGGTGGAACTCAGTGATTTTTAAGGTTTTTTCCCCCAGACCATTCCATGTTCTTTAAAGCCACCATCAGTCACTGTTCCCAAAGCAGTTTGTAATTCTGTGTGTTGCTGATGTTTCTGTATTTGCTGTGCCTGCCCCTGGTGCCAAGGTGTGTCCATTCCAGAGCTCACCACTGGCAGCTGTGCTTGGGAGAAGGTGCAGCAGAGCAGCAGATGGAGAACTGCAGGAACACAAACCCTGAAGCCCATTCCAGCTTTTTCCAAGGTGGGAAGAGGCACTGGTGTCTCTCACACAGACTGCTCTGACCAGCAGCTCTTGATGGGTTTGTCTCTGCCCATGGTGGTGAAATGCTTCAATACATCCATTTTAGTGAGGAATAAGATGTGCAGTGGAACTGGGGGATGATGGGGTTGGACTCTCCCCTGGTTTTTATGTCATTTGGTAAGTGCTGATCTTGCATTAAGATGTCACTGTCAAGCTGGAGAGCATTAGGGAAGAAAGGAGGTGCTGAATTTCCAGCAGGTCGAAGTATTCTCGGATCCCTAGGCACTTTCAGTAAAAATCTGTTGGAATAAAGGATGGCTAAAAAATGTTTTTAATCTAGGCTTTTTAAAATTTCTCTTTTGAGAGTCGCTGTAATAAATCGAAATTATTGATTTAGCCTGTAGCAGTCCTAAGATTCACTCATTTAAGAGTCGAAAGTGCTCCATTACTTGGAGCAATAACCCAGCACTGTGAAATCTCTCATCAGAGACTGCAGGGCCACACCTGCAGATGGGCATCAGCAAAAAGATTTCTGTCTGCTGATGGCTCTGGCATCAGCTGAGCTCTCTGTGTGCTTTTCTTGGTGATTCTCTGCCTCCCTCCCCCTGGGGAAGCTTTGCAGCCCAGGCCTGGTCACTAATCCTGGGCTCAGTGGTCACTAATCCTGGGCTCAGTGGTCACTAATCCTGGGCTCAGCTCAGCCCTGGCCAGGTTTAACTTTGCTCCACCTTTTCCCAGAGCCCTGCAGAGAAACAGGCTCTGTTGTGTGTGTGTGAGCCCAGGTGAGCTGTGCTCCCGTGGTGCCAGGGCTGAAATCCCCTACATGAAGTACAGCTTTTGATAGAGCCAGTCCTGCATATGAAGAGAAGAAAAATCTTCTTCCAAGGGGTAGTATTTCTCAGGGCACTGAAGGTCTGAATGATCCATAAGTAGTTACAAGGAAATGCTTAATATCACACTCAGAAATGTTGTAAAATGAAGGTGCTGGTGCAGTTAACACTGGCTGATCTCCCAGGGCTGTGTGCTGCCCACACAGCTGGCAGCAGCTGCTGAGTTACATGGCATTTTCTCTCCATGTCACTTCTGTTTTGCCTTTTATGCATCTTTTATTATCTTTCCATTAACAGAACATTTCCATTCCACCTTCTTTCTCTAAATCTGCGCTGCTCAGAGGCATTCAGGGGCTCTGCTGTCCCTTCTCCTGGGGCAGGACTTTGCTGCCAGCCTCTGCCAGGAGTAAATTCCCCCATCCCTGACCTGCAGGCTCAGCTGCTGTAACCATCAGCAGCTCCAGCAGGGAGGAGCTGTGGGATCAGCTCCTGCCTCGTGTCTCATGCTCACACCCACCCTGCTCAGCTCATCAGGAGTCCTCACTCCCCTGTGCTAGCCCGTGCTCCAGTCTAGCCCTGAATTATTAGCATTTTTATAAATGAAAATAAATCCAAGGAGTGAACTGGCCCAGGGGAACTCTCAATCCAATCAAATTAGACTCATATATCCACCCTGGAGCAATTCCTTAGAAGCCCTGCCTAGAGGAAGCTTCATTTGTAATCACTACGTGCTGTGTACTTTAGAAAAGTTTTATAATTACTTGCTGTTCCGGCTGCTGAGCACTTCTAAATGTTGGATATTAAGGAACTGCTGTTTCAGTCAGTGAACAAGCTCTGAACATTAAATGTGCTTCACGAGAAGCATTTTTTTCTCAGCCATTACACATCTCTGAAGGCATATTTTTTTTCAAGTGGATGCTTTCCCAGCTGTTGATCATCTCTCTGTTTCTTCTGTGTGAAGAGAGAAGGAGGAAACTGATGATGGTGTGACATTGCATAAAGGCTGCTTTGCTGTGGGGGGAGGTGGGGGCATTACTCACAGATGCAGACACTGGAATAATGATGCAGGTCAGCCTGGAAGAGCACCAAGAAAAGCTTTGTCTTGCACAGTGCACATTTTTCAACATTTTTGTATCTCATGTTTTACAGAAAAAAAAAAATACTTCACTGTTAATCAGAAATCTGCAGATGAATTTTGGTAGCATTTTTTGTAGCCCTCCACCACTAAAGCAGCTCTGTGCCTGGGGAGGACTGGAGATCCCAGCCTGGCAGGTGTTTGTAAAAGGCCATTCCCATCATTTCTTTCACACAACAGCTCATCAAGTGTCCATCATCAGGCACAGGATGGCTTCAGGGTGCTGAGGACCATTTCCAAACCAAGGGATGATGAAAGATTGGGCAAAACCCAGATCCGTTCTTACCTGTGGCAGCCTCCCACACTCCCCTGCCTTGTCAGCAGCCCCTCGTGGGTCTGGAGCAAAGCTGGGACTCTGGGGAGAGGGAGAACAGGTTTGGGAGTCAGGGCTGGCTGGAAATGAGCTCTTCCCCTCCTCCAGATTCCCACCTCGAGCTCTCTGCAGCTGCCAGCAGGGCTTTTGTTGGAGAGATGCACATTTCCAGAGGATCTTTGGAGAAATGCAGGCAAACTTCTTCATCTGGAGAACTTCCCTGGCGTTCATTAACTCTTAGAGCAGCTTTGATGTGGGCAAAGATTTATTCTCCACTTGGTGGAAGTGAGAGCACTGAGACAGTCAATCACATAGAAAATCTTTTTCTCTGTCAGTTGCTAAGAATCAGAAGTAGAAATGGTGTAAATAATGTCATTTCAGAGTCATTAATCTAAGGTATAACAGTGCCTTAACAGCCAAATGAACTCTGCAGCTCAGGTGATTCAGGTATCTTTGCCTAGGATGGTGTTTGCAAACAAATGACCAAGTTCCACCCAGTGTATATTCACTTTGAGGTGTCCCAGGAGTGGGTAAAGCACAGTTATTGCAGCTGCCTCGTATTTACAGGCTGTAAGATTTATTCAGTAGGAGCTCTTCAAATGGCAATAGGCTGGCTTTGAGTTATGAATTGCTAAACCCATCCATCTATCACATTACTGCCCCAAATCACTCTGTGAATGCAGGCAGGGAATGTGCCACTGTCACCAGAGTGCTCCAGTGGCTCTTTTGACACAGCAAGGAAACAGCAAGGAAATAAATTTCAAACATTAGGCAGTTTAAGACTTTTCAGAGGGAGCCATCCAAATGCAAACCCATAATCAAAATAATAATTATCAGGGGAACCATTTGCTTTCAAAGTAATCATGCAAAGTAAAGCACAGAATGTGTCTTAAGTAGCAAAAAATGGTGATTTCTGTTCAGAGGGAGAAGGAAAGTCAAGCACTTGAGGATAGAAGTGCTTTGTACATGATCAGTTCTTGATGGATTTTCTCAAAAATGGGCCTTCATGTATTGTTTGTAAAAAAGAGAGGAAAAATTGAAGCTGTTGTGTGATGAATGCAGGGAGAGGTGTGATGAGGCTGGGGTTGGGTTACTGAGCTAGGAAGTTACCTCTCATTCTCTTCATTTTCATTTTTTAGATTGCAGGAATATTCAGTGGAATATTAAACACTGTGGGAAGGCATTTGGAAAGTTCCAGAAAAGTTAATGGGTAATTTCTAATGAAGGGAATTGAAACTTTTTTTTTTAAAATTAAACTAGCAGCTAGTCCAGCAAATTTCTTTCATATATTCTTATTATTTCTGGTGTAGTTAAAGAAATTTAATGTGAGGGAAACATTTCCAGCCTGTCTTTTCATATTTGGTTTTCACATTTGTTTACTGGGTTTGTGGTATATTTTACCTGCCACAGCTTTTTACTTTGTTTGGTCTCAGCTGCCCGAGATTTGAATTTCCAGAGAGCACCTTTAAAGTTAGACAAGTAATGTCATTTTTTCCTTTAATCATGTTAATTGTTTTAATGGCTTCCCCACACTGGTCACACTGAGCTTCATTGCTGAGGATTCCTGGGATTCTGGTGGTGGACATCTTCAGGAAACCTTGGTTTTCTTTTTGACTGCAGTAATTCTGCACCCCTCAGCCTTCATCAGATGCACTGGCCTTGACTTTGATTGATCAGAGTTCAAATCCAACTCAGACTATGAAACATATTTGCAAAATCAAATACAAAACATGGAATGGAATAATAGTAGTAGTAGTAGTAGTAGTAATAATAATAATAATAATAATAATAATAATAACAATAACAATAATAATAATTATTATTATTATTATTAGCCTTCATCAGCTACAATAACCTGGATTCCATCTCTCCACAGGGCCCATAGTAAAAGCTTTGAATAATTTTGGGTAATTCCAGTTTGTGTGCTCCAGGGCAGCTGTAGGTTGGAAAAAGGACCTTGCTAAAAGCGTGATGTGTGCATGTAAACAGCTGAATGTCCAGGATTCATGTGATTCACTCCTTCAGCCCAAGTAATGGCTCTTCCCTTTGCCTGTTGTGCCTCCCCAGGAGCACCAGCCTGTTCCACGAGGTCGTGCAGCTGGACTTTGAGATCGCCAGCTTCAGCAGCCTGTCGGGCACACAGCCCATCAGCTGGCAGGTGGAGTACCCCCACCACGGCTCCTCCGACACCGCCCTGGCCGAGATCTTCATCTGCCAGAAGGACCTGGTGGGAATCGTGCCCCTGGCCATGGTAAGAGCCCTGCCCTGGCTGGGAACCAGCGGCAGCCTCAGCTGGGAGTGCTGCCCACCCCAGCACTGCCCCTGGAGCCATCCCTCACCCTGCTCTGGGCACATCCCACTGCTGCAGGGCCTGCACACCGACCAGGAGAGGAGAGCTGGGAGAGGAGAGGGATG
>NC_031784.1:984192-1014563 GCF_001522545.3 Parus major | reverse complement strand
ATAAGTTTAAGCCCTGAATTTCTTGGCTTTTCCCACAAAGCCCAGTAGATTTTCCTTCCTGTTTCTGATTGCCTTGAACTTGGAAGCTGCAGAGCAACCCCAGAGGGCCTCAAGGACCTTCTGCTGAAGGCCAAGTTGTTTGGTCCTTAGTAGGCTGAGGCTGATACTGATTCTCCTGCTTGATGACCTGACAGTGTAAGAACTTTTGGTTTCAAGTCAAAAATGGAAAACAATAATAACCTCAATAATGTATTTAAGAATCATGAAGTGCAGGTTTTCCTATGGATAAATGGTTTGGGTTAAAATCTACTCTCTCTGCTCAGTGTTTTAGGAAAAGAAGGAATTCCACTGGATTCAGCATTTCAGGTGTGCTGTTGTTAGGCAGGTGTTTTATTTTCTGTTGGTCAGGATCTGGAAGAAGAGTTAGACATAGCTCTATGCTTCTTGTGAATTTTGCCCCTCTGGTGCATCATCTTGGTGGCAGAATTCTGGCAGACTTGTCTTTGAACAATGTTCAGCAGATAATTAGATGAGTATTATTTCCTGGAAGTCCCAGTCTTCAATATATTCTTCCCCTTTGAAGAGTGAAACTGCAGCTCATATCAAATGAGGTCATGCCCAGCAATTTCCTGATCCACAGTCTGTTAAGTCAGCAGAAAGCCTGCACTGCATTCCAGATCTGAGGGGGAAATAATTGTCCTCATTACCTGTCAGCTTGAACAGAGAGTATTTATTGGAGCATCTGTCCTCTAAGGACTGGAGAACGTGCGTGAGGAGGAATTCTTGTGGTCAGATTTTATTTTGAGATAGATGCCTTCCACTACCAAACAACAGCCATGTGTCTGCAGGCAGACTTTGTGTCTTCTTGCTCATTTCCTGAAAGAATTCATCAGCTTCTCTGTGTTCCATACCTGAGGGAGTGGAGATTCCAGTATCTCCTGTCAGGGTGTAAGGCCTTTGCACTTGGGTTCTTGCAGACTCGTGTCTATTCTGCATTAAAATTCATCTGCCTGAGAGGGTTCTGTAAGAACTGGAGGTCTAAATGGACGAGTTTAGTGTTGTATAAATCATGTAAGGCGAGATCCTTTATTCCCAACAGATTGCCAGCAGGCACCGTGGGGTTCAAACAGAGGGCTCAAACAGTGGAATCATTAAACCTTTCTCCTCACAAAGCCTTCGTGTGTTTATCTCATTGCTGTGCCTTGTGATAACACTTAGCAGAGCCAAAATACACCGAGTTAACAGAACACAGTTGGATAGAACACCAGAGTACAATGGGCTTTACTAGCAGGATATTGGTAGATAAAGGGAATTTTGACTTTTCTGTTAGCTGACACTGCCTATCGAGCCAGGGTGTTTCCTTCCTGCAGACATTAATCTCCAGCTGAGCTGTCACCTGGTGCTTCTGCTCAGAAACAGGAGTCCCAAAGCAAAGCAGAGGGCAGTACTGTCTCTGCTGAGAAGTCAGGTCAGTCTCTATCTCCAGTGCCCAGCAGAGCAGCAGCACATGATTGTGTACAGAAATCAGATCTCAGTGTTTAGCAGCAGGTGGGGTTCATAATCCTCTGGAAGGGAAAGGAGATTTTGTTGATTTAAGCGTGGAGTGTTGCAGGGTAAACCTGCTAAAGTCAAAGCTGTCACTGCACATTTCTAGAAGTGAGCAGGAAAAGGAGCTGCAGCATCCCAGGGTGCAGGGGCTGCTCAGGTCTGGGCTGAGGGACAGCCTGGCAAATCCTTCAGCAAACTTCTCCCTGGGCTGGGATAACACAAAGGCTGTCCCTGAGCCATGGAATAAAGCTTGTCTCGTGTGAGCTCTTCCAAACTTATGGAGCAAGAAAGATGATGTATCTTTTATTGCCCCGTGCCTGATTACATTACAGAAAGAGCAGTAAGATGAAAACCAAGTCTTCTTCAAAAGATTAGTGCAACTGTTGCTATGGTGTTTTGAAAGAGATTAAAGAATTGACATTGTCAGCAAGAACTGAACCTGAAATTTTAAGAGAGCCTTGTAGGGCTTGGATCAGTGGAGCGAGAGGTAGGGTAAAGCTGCTGAAAAATGGATGGAAATTCCTCATGTAGTCAAAAGAGGGGGTTTTAGCAGAATCCATACTCCACGTGCCTAGATAGTGTGTACAGGTCAGGAGCAGCAGCACAGAGATGTGCTACAGGGAAATAACAGGAGCAAGAGGCACCAAAACCTCTGGACTGACAGTCATATATATCAGTAAAGAGAAGCTCCTTCATGGGGGGAAGATGGGGAATCACTGATTTAATATTTATGCAAGCCCATCTGGGTCCAGGACATGGAGCTGGAGCATGTCCCTCCCCAGCAGGATGCTCTCCCTCCAAAGCTGCTCCTCAAGTGTGACTCGCATGAAATGCAGGAATTAAAATGCTGAAGCATAAACTCAATGTCAGCAGTCTGTTCTGAGAGTTCTACTTCAGATTTACTTCAAAGGCCACTTGTCACCATGGGAAGCCATGCAACTTGCTCATCCATGCTTATTTCCTCTTTAAAATAACTCTGATTTTCAGTGGATCTTTTGGGTTTTGCTCTTGAGCCTCTGTGATCCACTGGTGCCAACCTGGAACAGGCTCAGGCATTTCTGAGTTTCTTGCTGCAGGTTCACATTTCTGAGTTTCTTGCCCAGGAGTTTGTCTGCTCTCCCCAGCTGAACCAGTGGGGCTCCTAAAGGATGGAATAATCTGTCTGTACATGTCCTGCCTTTCTGCTGGTATAAACTGATTCATCTGCTGCTGGGACCTGATTCTTGCACTGATGAGAGCTGCTGCACCCACTGATACAAACTGGCTCTCTCCCCTGGGATCAGCACCCTCTGAACTGTGCCTCAGCCAGGTTTTGTGCAGAGTAACCTGGCAGTCCCAGCAGGAATGTGTAGCTGGGACTCTCAGCTGCTCAGTAGGCAATTCCTCATGTGTTTTTTGCTCAGTGCTGAGTTGGTCATGAGGAAGTGCTTGGTTTGGGTGTTTCCTCGTGTTCTGAGCTCAGTGTGTTGGTGCTGTGCTGCAGAATCTGAGCATGGACCTGCTGCAGAGCTGTGACTCAGCCAAAACCACTCTTGGGCAGTTTTAGCTGTGCTTGTTAACTGGCTTTCCATTAAAAGAGAGGTGATCAAAAACTTAGCTCCCAAAGCACTGTTGTTTTATATACACATTTATGTCTGCTGTTCCCTAAGGTAAGGATTTTTTAAGGTACTTCATTGTAATGAAGTCCCTGCAATACCATTTTAAAATATGGACCTGAATAAATAGAGTTTTCATCCCTGCACAGTCTGTGAGTTCACACCATAAAGCTTTACCTAGTTCAAGGTCACACAAGTGCAGAATTCTCCCTCTGGTTCATCTTTCAGTCTTGAATGGAGGCAACAGGCACTGAGGAGCTTTCCAGAAGGAAAATTCCATTTCCTGATTTGCTTATCACAAACAAACAAATGAACAAACAGATCATCCACGTGTCAGACTTCTCAGCAGACAGCTATTGTCTCAGATAATTCAGTTATGAACCACATGAAATAAATACTGCGAGTTTAGGAAATTTATTTGATGTAAAATTGAGCTATTAATAGTAAAAACTGGGACAGCTGAAATCATCTCTGCAGCTCTGAGTAGCACCATGAAGTTTTTAGGGTTCAGAGTTTGTGTGAAGGAGCAGCCACAGGGATCCCTCACACTCCTGGGGCAGAGCAGCACAAACTGTGCCATTTCTGTGGTGGTGCCAGCTGAGCTCAGAGCCCTCCCAGCTCCTGTGTCCCCAGTGTGTCCTGCTGGCTCTGCTGTGCCTCCTGACCCCCCTGGGAACAGCTGGCATCTTCCCTGCCTGCCCATCAGGAGACACAGCAAAACACGGACACGTTGAGCTCAGATTGCTCAGAAGACACAGACAACATAAAGAATCCAGAATGACTCAATTTAACGCTGCCTTTTGAAGTCCCAGACATCATTTCCACAACCCTTGCACTTTTGCCTTCAGCTTCTGTTTTCCTTTTCTCTACTCAGTCACACTCAGCCCCAGCCTTTGCAGGAAATGAGAATGGATCAATAAGGCAATCCCAGCTGGCTGGAATGGATATTTTCTATGAGTGTGTGTCATTTCCTCTTCCAGCATCCCCCATATCTGACAATGCTATGGGATGGATTACTGTGGGATTTTTAAGATGCTGAGGAGAGGTAGGGCCAGCTAACTTCCAGATTTTTAAAGATCTCTGAGAAATGTTAATATGAGGTTTAAGAGATGCTTCTTAGTCTGGGCAGGAGGCGAATCCTGCTGACCAAGCCAAAAATTGCAGAACAAGAATATGCAGTGAGACAGGCAGCAAGTAATGACTGGCTGCTTGGTGTGCTGATACCAAAATGCTCCTCTGGGAGAGTCAGAAACCTCTAGAAAATTCTGTGTGTGAGCCAAGCTGATCAAAGTCAGGGTGCTGGGTGAAGGCTCAGGGAAACTGAGCTCCCTGAAAGGGAAAGGAGGGACAGCACAGCTGGCAGAGGGACACAGGATCCACTTGTGTCAGTTCATGGCACTGCAGGGTGTGGGATCTGCAGCTTGTGCTGTTCTCGTGGTGTTTTGGGGATTGTTTTAAGTGTTGGTTCAGCTTTGGGACACGGCTCCATCAGAAGAAGACATCTTAGACAAGAGTGAATATTGGAAGTGACAGCTGATGAAATTCTGGCTTGTTTAACAGGAGCACAAAGGCAGTTTCACAGCTGGCACATGTGAGCAGAGGCAGCACAGAGTGAGCTGTGCTCCCACTGTGGTGCCTGGGATGGACCCTCCAGGGCTGGGCTTTGGGGCTGAGGCTGCTCAGGACTCTGGCAGATGGAGCAGGGCACAGAGGCCCAGAAGGAGCAGACAGCTCCAGAGGCTGAGGCTGGCACAAGAAGTGGAATTTAAAGGCAGAGGAGTTGCTCATTTGTAAGGCTGCAGTGTGTTGAGCAGCTGGGGCTCGGAGCAGGGCTGGAGAGCAGAGAAGGGAGCTGCAAGAACATTGCACAGCTCTGTTTGGGAGAGGGATTGCACTCAGCAGGCTCCATGGCTGCATTACACCTTCTCCTCTGGAATTAATGCACCACTTCTCCCTAAACTCGAGTTTCCTCATTAGCTTTAGCTAACAAGTGATTGCCTAGACTCAACTGATAAATACACATCTGCTGTCCAAACTGATTCCAGACAACAAGTGTGTGTGCTTTTCCCTGGAGGGGAAGTGGTCTCCACCTCCTCATGCTGTCACTTGGAGGAGGTGGCAGCTGAGCAGGGCTGCCAGAGCAGGCCAGGTGTGTTTGCAGGCAGAGCAGTTTCTCAGCCAGCTCAAGCATTAGGTGGGATAGCTGTGACCCATAGAGAAAAACAGGAGGGATTTCTCTTAATTGGCAGCTTCTAATGATGATTTTGATCTGTAAAGAGAGTTCTAATACTTCTGGGGGATACCTCAGTCTTCACAAGCAGGTGAAATATTTGCTTAGCAGAATTGTGAATTGTTTAGGCTGAACTCTAATTAATGAGGTCCTGAGGTATTACAGCTTGGACAGTGAAACGATGGAGACAGCGAGAAAATGCTTTACTCTAATGGGATATAATGAGGGAGCATGGGGTTAAAAAATCACCAGGACTTTTATAAGACTCAGTGTTTTAATGAACTGCCCCCAAACCTGAAAGCCCAGGAACTTTTCACCTTCAATTTGCTGTGGGACGTGTGTTTGCCTTACCCTGCTCTCGGTTTACAGCTCATTATCCAGACAGATGCTCATCACTGAGGATGTTTGTCATGGAATTCATTAGGAATCTGTACTTCAAACTCAGTGGTTCTGCTTGAGGGAGATAAAGCACAGAAGCCAGGGCAGGGTTCAGCAGAGTGCAGAGGACAAAGCTGGCACTGTGCTCGTGGCTCTCTCCTCTCTGCAGCAGCTGCTGGAGACATGGGGATGGGATTTCATTTATCCACAGAACCTCACCCAAGCCTGGGCCACCAAAAACCCACTTTAAAACAGGCCTGAATGCCCCAGCTCTCCCCCTGTGCTGAATGAATTGAATGAATTGCCAGCCCAGCTTTGCACTCCATGGCCCTGTCTTTAGAGCCCAGCTAAACTGCAGGGCCTGGCAAAGGGAATCCACACAAACCCTGGCCTGGTCAAGATGGGTTTCCCCCTCAGAAACAAATCATGCCTAATATTTAATTCTCCAGCACCCTGGAATGGCCACCAGCATGCTGGTGAGAGAGGGAATTCAGCAGGCAAATGGAAAAAAAGTACCACTGACATTAATTTTAATCAGGTCCCAATCATCTGATTTGTCCTCCGTATTTTTTTTCCTCTAGGAGAGCTGATTGTCTTTCTGCAAGATTTGTTACCCCACAGAACAATAATACAGGCTGTAATGATGTAATTTATGGCTGTAATTTGCTTTTGGAAATCCTCTATTAGTGAAAAATAGCAGCAGTGCAGTTTTATTAATTACAGTAGGTGACTGTTGAATGCTGAGTGTTGGTACCAGAGGAGCGACTGTGTTGGACTCTGCTCCCCAAGGTCCTGTAGGAGCAGAGCTCTGTGTCCTTTGGAGGCTGTGGAATGAAATAAGTGTAAAAATAATCCAAGCTCACTGGGAAGTTTGAGGAAATGACAGAGGGAAACATTAGCCTGTAAATTCGGCATTGAGAGACACGGCAGAGTGTTCCTGCACCACATAATGTGCTCACACACAGGATGGCTCTGCAGAATTGCACATTTATTTACACCTTCCAGCCCCAAACTGCTGCTTGCAGCTCAAACCTCGAGCTTCATTACTGAGCTCTGGTCTCTGTGTGCCATGCCAGGGAGAAGCATTTCATCTCTTCCCCTTCTCTAGTGTGCACATTTTTTATATGGCATAACACTTGAATTTTCATTTGCATAATCCAGACTTCACCAGGATGTAGCTCAGGGGGAAAAGCAGGAGGGCAAAAATCACCTTGTGTGATTGAAAGGTGAATTCTGTTCCTTTTGTGTTCTGAAGCAGTGCTGGGGCTGGCTGAGGTCCAGAAGGCTCTCTGTAACCTCTCTGTGCTCTTGAGCTCTCATTTTGGGGAGCTGACAGAAGGCAGGAGCCCTCCTGCTGCACAGACTATGTCAGCAGCAGAAACCAAAGCCATCCGTCTCAGAGCCTCACTTTGTCCGGGGTCCTGGTTTTTTGGGTTGTTTTTTTGGTTTTTGAAGTTTTTCCACGCCTTGCTGGTTGGTTGAGGCAGCAGAGGAGCCTCTGCTGGAGCTGGGACAGAGTTTGAGTTGGAAGCTGTGGAAAGCAGGGTGGAGGGAGCTGCCAGCTGGCACGGGAATCCTCAGGAATATGTTTTAATATGCCTGGGAGCTCCAGGAGTCAGCTTGGTGTGCTTATAAATAAGTCATTCCAGACTCAGTAATTCCTCCTCGCTGCTCTTACCTCATCCAAATTAAGGTCTACTCATTAAGGCCTGGGAGGCTCTGATGTGCAAAAATAGGAATTGTCTGGCGGGGTGGGAGCCACATGTCTGTCTGCAGTTTGTTTCTGCCTCTCCTGGCTTTGGCTCGGGCCCACAGCAGGAAGAGTCATCTTTAAAGGGACGTGGATTTCCTGTGTTACAGAGCAAGGTTTGGGCTGCCAGGACCGCTCTGCCCTGCTGATGCTTTATGAAGGAGAATTCCCTGCTCAAACCTGGATGCTGCTCTCCTGCTTGGGCAGGGCAGGCCTTGCCCTGAGGAGTGAAAATCAAGAGTAATTCCATAAGTGAGGGCAGGTTTGTGGCTAGAGGTGATGGCTTTTATTAGGCCATCCAATAGAGATGGAAAAAAAGCCAAGCTCTCAAGCACACAGATCCTTTTCTCAAGGCTCTTTCAGCTGGAAGTTGCTGTGAGATGCTCAGATAAGGTTAATGGTCACTGGGATTGCTCCAGGTTACACTAACAAAGAAAATGGTGCTTTAAACAAATGGATTTGATCCCTTTGTCTGTCATATCCCTGACTTACACAAAGATCAGAGCAACCTCTTTCAAGGATGCTTCTCTAGCCACCAGCCTCCAGCAGGATCTGGATAAGCAAGCCCTGAAGGCAAAACACATTTCTGCTTGAGGAAAAGGGAAATAATTGCATCTGTGATTATACATGCTGTATATATTTAATTTTTCTCCTTCTAGATATATGCCAGGTTTAGTTTCTATAAGGCCCACCAGTCTATCAGTCATGTATCTGCTCAATAATTCCATTTTCCCGTGTCACTCTCTCATCTTTTTAGCCAGAGTGAGTTTCTGATGTCTGTGCAGTATCTGCTCTCATTAATGCAATAATCTTGGTCCTGCCCTCTGTGTACTTTGCTTATGTAGAGCTGCTGTGAAGTCAGGGAAATCAATAAACTATTTGAAAAGGAAAAATCACCCAGGTACAAGGATAGGAAATAATAATGACTATTTTCTGCATTTTTATGACCACTTTTTCATAGTGGCTGCACAAGAATTCGTGGTGTCTTTGTTATAGATTTTGCTTATCGAAAATTAAAACTGTACAGCCAATATAAGAAAAGAGCAAGTAGAAAATTCTTCTTGCTGATTTCAAATCAGACTAAATTGAAATTGAAATGATGAAGCAGAAGCTGCCTGCTTCATTTCCACTGTGGTTTAAACAGAGCTCTGACATCCACAAACTTCAGCTGAGTGCATGGCCTCATGGACCAGGGGGCCACTTCCAAATCCCCTCCTCAGGTTCCTCAGAAAGGGAACTAAATGCCTGGCAGATGAGGAGAAAATTCCCTCAAATTGGCAGATTTCACATCTTTATACAAGAAAAGAGAGCTGCAAGCCATGGAATGATGTCATCAGGAAAATGTTCCCCAGCTTCAGCAGCCCTGGGCTGGGCCACCATAGTGAGCACACAGACTCTCCAGCCTGGGCTGCAAACACAGCACTTCTTATCCTTCCAGCTCCTCTTTTCAGACAGTTCTGTAAAACACAATTCTGTAAAATACAAAATTCTGTAAAATACAATTCTGAGCAGGTCTGAGAAGGTAAAAAACTCCCACTGACCATCAAACCAACACATCACCATCACTGGACAGTCAGGAACAACAACTGTTCCTTACAAGTGAACAACAAGGAACAAACAACACCTGCACAGGTTGTTCTCCTCTCTGGGGACTGTTTGGATTCCTCCTCCTGATTTCCCAGGCCAGAGTGAGAGAGTTGTGTACTTGACATTCCCACAGGCTCGAGCTTGTGCCCGAGGCCTAAAAATCTCTGATTTGGCCCCTGTCAGGTGCCACACCTCAGATCCCTCAGATCCCTGTGCCTGCTGCCCTCCTCTCCCTTCAGGCTGCTCCAGCATCCCCTGCAGAGCTGCACAGCATCCCTCAGCAGCACAGAGCTGTCAGCAGGGCTCCCCACACTGGCATCCTCATTCCTGGCATGGCTGAGCCAAGGAAAAAGCCTTTGGCACTGCAGAGCCCACGGTGTGCTGTGTTTTCTGAGGCTGATTCAGTGCCTCGCTCTCTGTACCCCTAACACACATTTCTCTTTCCCTTGTAAATGGCTACATTCACTCACTTAATGCTCTTCACACGTTTCTCCTCCCTGTTTTCCAAGCACTCATCCAAGGCTGCTTATTAGATAAAATATTCTGTGTGTGGCTACACATTGTAGATGTTTTCATGTGTCTGCCAGAGATGAAACGTGGGTAATTTATGCACTGCACAAATGCATAAATCCAGAAGTTTTCAAGAGAACTTAGGACAGTTTATTGCCTGTATCCATCAAGTGTAAGTGTTTCCAGAAGTACCTGCAAGGGTCCTTGGATCCACAAGCAGCAGGGCTCTGAAGCAGAAGCAGCAATGGTTCCCAAGTGTGTTGGTCTCAGAATAAGGGCTTTTAACCTGGCACTTCACAGATTTTCATCTGTTTCCATTTTCCGTGCTAAAAAGAGCCAGTTATGGTGCTGGAGTTGGAATATCTCAGGTAATCAGTCACATTTCAGGCCATAACTACGATTTTTTCTCTCTAGGTAATGTGTTTCCTATGTAAGTGCTTTCATTTCTAAGTCAATTTAGCAAAATATTGAAAGTTAGAACTGAAATGTCAGGAAGAGGAGCAGGTAACTGTGTTACAAATAAGCATCTTTTAAAAAAATCTGGGTTTTTTTTTTAATTTATGAATATGCTTGGAGAAATAAAATGTAGGCTTCTGCTTCCCATCTTCTCCAGTCACTTTTATGTCCTTATTCTATATTTTAAGTGGTTATAAAAGATAAAATGTGGGGTTCTGTTTCCCATCTCCTGCAGTTGTCCTTGAAATTTTTTCTTGAGCTTTAATAGGTTCCAGAATAGTTTCCTTTGAAGTCACTTTCAGTTCCAGACTCTTCCTCCAGCCAGCAGGAAATATCATCTTTCTTTGCAAACACAGCTTGGCCACTGCATCCTGACATGGCTGCTGCAGTCAACAGAAAGCTTTGGTGCAGTATTTGGGGTTTATATATTTAATTTTACTTATTTATGTAATATCTTTCAATATTTGAGCTGTTCCTGATGGAATTTGGTGTCACAGCTCCTGAAAGGCAGAGATGCCCCGGTGAGACACACTGAGAATGGTAAAAAACAAACTGTAACCATTTACAGCTTTAGAGATGCTGAAGGATGACACAATCTAACATGAAAACATTGATTTTATTCCATGGCCTTATTAATTCACTTTCCCCATCACCTTTCTGCAGGTTTTAGGATAAAACAGAGGTTTTAGATATTTAAAAAAACAAAAAAAGCCATAAGGAATCAAATCAAGACCAACTCAGCTAGGGTGGTACTTGGAGGTCTAAACTTTATAAATAAGAGTAAAGAATTTCTTTGTTTTGATTTCACTTTGGGGCTGTGTATTTTCCCAAATATATTTGGAAAACAAAAGAGAGAAAACCACAAGAATTCAGTATTTCTGGGGTGTTTCATTTGGCAAAGAGCCTCAAAGAGTGTCAGGGGTCAGTTCCCCCTCATAGTAAGAGGTTTTAAAATCATAGAAAATCTGGGAACTTAGAAAGAAAGTTGGGTTTGCCAAGGCCAGGAAAAGGAGGCCCTGGGAAATGTTGGGCCTTGTGCTTGCTAAGATCAGGTGAAACTGCACCTGTGTAATCGATAAATGATCAATGATACAATTGTTAGATGTGATTGGATATAATTATTGTTTAAAGAACACGAGGAACAATGTTAGGGGGCTGGGGGGGGATCATGAGAAATCCATGCTTGGGTAAAATCAATGCACATAATAGAATAATGTAAGTTTAATAATGAATATGTGAGTTATATAAAGATGGAGTATAAAACATGTTCAGCTCAAAACCAAGATGGGTCAGATTTGGGTCTGTGTACCCCTGACCCCCAGAGCTGTTAATAAAGCACCCTCATATAATAATTAGTGATTATAAGTTCATTATATGTATTCAGGATGTGTTCTGGATGCTGACACCCCCAGGCCAGCTCTGCTGGAGCTCCCTGAGCAGCCTGGTGCCTCTGTGTCTCCAGGAGCCTGGAGAAGGGATGGGACACGAGGAGTGGGTTCACACTCAGCCTTGCTCTGCCCAGGACAGGGCTCTGACCCTGGGGGCCCTCCCCAGCCTCTCCTGGGGAGAACCATGGCAGCTTCCTGGGGCCACGAGGAGACAAAGCAAAGCTGGGGTGGGAACTTTCTGTGCCCAGCAGAATCCTCCCCGAGCCTTTTGTGGACAGTGTCATTTACAATGAAGATTTAAGTGTCTCTTCAAAATGGGAACTCGGTGCTCTGCAAATGCAAAGCCCTTTTAATCAATGATCTTGTCTCTCTTTAGTCTCCACATTAAGATAAATCTTAATTACTGGCCCCCTACATTAGCAACAAGCTGCCATTTTCTTCCCTGCTTGTACAGTTTTCAAATACCCTGCTGGTGGAATTTTGGACTCCTGATAAATTACACTCTGCAGACAGAAAAGGGGGATGTAGAATATATTAACAGACAGGGATGCAGAGAAATATCTTTGGATCCTTGGATGACTAATCCCCACGTTCCTTGCAGAGAATCCATCCTGTTAGCATTCAGACATGCAAAAGGGAGCATCACCAATGATTACTTTGATTTAGCAGATGCAGACTGTTGCTAAATGTGATTGTATCATCTGTCAGAAGTGAGCAAAGGGAGAAGGGGCCGGAGCTCTTCCAGCTTTGTTGTGTTTGCAGTTAGTGCTGGCACTGCTCAGCTCTGTGTGTGGGCACTACCCCGATTATTGGCACAGCAGGAATTCTGTCATTTTGAATTAAAAAGTAAAATCTTATCAGCATTCTGTCTGAAAAGGCCATAAATGATGTTCTGGCCAGCAGGCAGAGGAGCAGAGGGCACACCCTGGGTTATGATCCTTGGTGAATTCCTGGTGAATGCCCCTCCTGCAGAGCTCATGGGAAAGGAATTATCCTGGCAGCCAGGGCAGCTTTGTGTGAGCTGCTGCAGGGGGATAACCAGTCCTTCTCTTCACTTCCAGCTTTGGAACCAGGTGGAGAGGAGAACCATTAACCCCCAGCAGGTCCAGACAGGCAGAACCACAGAACCATGAAGCCTCTGAAGCTCCTGTCCCTTCTTCCACTTCTGGCCAACTGAGAATCAAACTCAGATTTCTTTTAACAAATTGATTTCAGAAGTAAATATTTACTTTACTGTATTTGTTATACTAACTTGATGATATGCAGTTCATAAAACCAATTCAAAACTTAATTTTGGAGCTGTATGAGTTTGCCACAGGCACTGAGACCAGCCAGGAAATCTTATTTCCTCTCCCTTGTGAAATAAGGATCTAAGCACTTGCATTAATATTTCTACAGTAAAGTTCCACTGCCTGAATATGAATTTCCTGTTTCTCTAAAGGCAGCCCCATCCTAGCTCCACGTGCTGGGTGTCAGTGCTGAGCAGAGACTGTGGTGAGACTTTGTACACCAAGAGCACCCAGATCATCTGATCCTCAGCACATCTGGGAGCATAACTCACCCTTCCTGTTTGCTGAACAGATCTGGGGATGAGAAGCATCATTCCCACCCCCTCCCCATTCCTGCAGACCCAGAGCCATCAGTGCTGGGATGCCAGGGACAGGGCAGTGCCAGGCTCCACCTCTGGCTCTGTCCTGGGGTGTTTGGGCTGTGTTTGTGCTGCCCTTCACTGCTGTGCCACAGCTCTGCTGGGCATTTAACACAGCTTTACCTCTCAGTGCTGGCCTGGGGGGAATTAGCATCCAAAAGAAACTTTGAGCTGGTTTGTTTTCCTCTTCTCATCAGAAGCAGACTGCAGAAATGGCAGCTTTCATTCCCTAAGTCTGTTTCTGATGTAGGTTTGGAGTGGCCTCATTTTTCTCCACAGTTAATTTGTTCCTTAGCTAACATTTTCCTCGGCATTGTGGACCTTAGAGTCCTGGAGTAACCTGGATTGCACCTGGATCCGTGTTTGGAGGTGAAGGGATGCTGTTAAAGCAGCAGGCTGTCCCCTTCTGGTGTCACTCCTGAGCACCACTGCCCCCTTTCTTCTGCACTTACTCAAGAACTTAATATTATGCTGTTACTCATGAACTCATAAAGTGATAAAGGAAGCAGAGCAGGGTTGAGATGTGTTGGGATGGAGAGACAGAGCAGCCCAAAATGCAGCCAGCAGAATTTGCCTTTCCCCACTCCTGCCAGAGGGTGACTCTGCCCCAGGGGATCCCAGATCATCCAAACTCCTTGGTCTGCAGGAGCACTGCTGCTCTTCTGCAGGGTGTGCTGAGACTTGGAAAAGCAGAATGTCAGCTTCTTTCCCCTCCTGTACACAGTGCCTGTGGGTGTGGAGTGCCACAGGACCCAGTTGGCAGAAAGCACGATGTATAATTTACTGTTAATCGTGGGATTATGTAGATGAACAGAGTCTGCTGCTAACAATGTTATTTTGTTGATCAGCTGTAATCTTAGCAGCATTAATAACTGGAATCCACAGCCATTGTGTTCCCAGGCCCCCAGATCAGCCTGTGGCTGCTCTGGAACTCGTGTCCCTCCTGTGTTACCTGTGCTGGCTGCAGCTGGCCTGTGCAGTTTAGATCTCCCACATCTCCATCTCCTCCTCTCAAAACGTGCTGCCAGGGCATCTGTGTTCCTCAGGGTGATGGGGGAACCTCAGCTGGAAACACAGCCCAGCTCCTGGGCTCTCCTGGGTGGGCTCTGTCTCTGCAGCCAGGACTCACTGGGTTCAGTGCCCAGCTGCCTCCTTCCCTCTCTCAAGCAACTCGCCCTGTCAAATCAGAAATGGCATTTTTGTGCCAGTCCTTCAGGTCTGTGCCACAGGTTTGTCCCTGCTGAGGAGGTGTGGCTGTGAGAGGGACAGACCTGAATGCTGAGCCAGGATTAACCTCTCCACTCCCAGAAAGTGCAGCCTAAAACTGGACCATTCTCATGACCTCAGGCTCCCGTGGATTTCTCTCCATAACACCATCTAATCGGATTTAGAGTTTAATTAAACAGCTGTCACTTTGCTTCCTCATTCTGCCACAATTTAATGTTGAATTAGTTCCTAAATCAGTCATGGCTGAATGCTTGCCTTCTTACAATTGAGAGGTTGGATGAACATAAGGTTTGCTCTTCAGCTAAATCCAAGCAATACTTTGTGTTCTTGCTCTTTGTGAGAGCTCCATCAGTGCGAATTCCCTGGCAGAAAAGGGATGGGATAAAGTGGGAGATTGCTGTCAGGGTTCCCCAGCTCTGAATGACCAAAGTGAGCACAGCCTTCTCAGCTCTGCCTGCAGCACATCTGCTTCAGGGATATTCTTTTCCCTTTCTAGGGAAGAAGTGATTTTTGTGAAAACCAATCCTGCAGGTTTGCTCTGGGGCAGTGCAGGGAAGGAAATGTTGGGGCCAGCAGTGCTGCAAGAGGATTTTATCCAAATGAACCCTGACACAGGCAAGAGCAGAGCATGAGAGGAGGCTCGTGGTGCTCTGAGCTGTGCCAGCAGCTCCATGGAGGAAAGCTGGGAGATCTCCTGCAGAGTGATGCTTCTGCATCAAATTCTGACAATAAACTTTAAAGAAATTTCTTACACACAAAATTTTGCTTTCAAATATCTCCTTTGATACCTCCTTGAGCCTAACCACTAGAGTTTTCCTGTAATCATTAGAGGAAAATTTGTTCTTTAATTATACTCTTCGTTAATTAAATACATTTAAATAGTAATTATTTCCTCTGTATGTTGTATCCATTGAAGGGATGCTCTGGAAACAGGGAAGAACCATCCTGACTGGGGCTCTGATGTTCTCCAGGTGAGGAAGCCAGCCCAGCCCTGTGATATGGAGTCAGATGTTGGTGGGATTTGGGCACGGTGCTGCTGAGACAGCTGGAGGCTTCCAAAGTCACAGCTGCCTTGTTTCCATGAGGATTATCTGTGTAGTTCTCTGTTTCAGCCATGGAAGTGCCAGTCCTGCCTTTTCTGGAGTTTGCAATTCACTCACAGAAACTTCTTTCTGCCCTGGATATTGATGCTGACTTACAGTGCATCTTCCTTCTCTTTTTTAATTTACTCTACTTCCCTCATTTTTGAATTTCTTGGGGAACAAGTCCAAACACTGCTATCAGATGCTTTCAGGTTTTTTATGACACAAAACAAATTTCATTTTAAATCTCTGCTTGCTGCCTGCACAGAAAGTAGATTAGTTCTTGGGGGATTTTAAAAATTAAAGAATGTGGAAATGGCTGAGATATTGTGATTTTGAAAAGCGCCTTCTTTTTAAATGAATTTTTTGTCTCTGTGAAAGTTTCTTAGGAATGTTGTTGGTGTAGTCCTGAATTAGGCTGCAATCAGGGCAGTATATTGCACTTAGAAATGAGGCTGAGGTGCCTCTGCTGGCTGCTGGGTTTCCTGTGCTGCTGGAGAAGAGTTCTTTTCCTGTCCCTGCAGGTGGGACTGCTGCTCATGATTATTTATCCCTGGATATCCAGAGGTGCTGCAGCAGCTGTGAGGCTGCAGGGAAACAAACCTGGGTGCTGAGCCAGAGCCCTGGGGCTGGTTCAGGGTGCTCAGGGATGGACAGACAGACAGACAGACAGACAGACAGAGTCTGCTCTTATTTTTGTCTGTTCAGCTTTTGAGGAGTGTTGGGCTGCTCTCTGTGCTGTGAGAGTTTGCTGTCAGTTTGTGTGGTGCAGACTGTGGCTGATTCTCCCTGGGCTGCCTTTGGCTTTATTGCAGCAATATAAAGGCAGCACTCGTGCTCTGAGGCTATTCCATATCCAGGGATATAGGGTACATGCTTTTCTACTTCAGTTCTAAACAAAAAACACAATAAAAACAAGACTTTGTTCCTTGGTCTTTTTTTCTGGTTTGTTTTAACTATCACAGGGCCCTTAGAGCCTGAGGAAGGGAAGTGGCAGAGCTGAAAATTGCTTTTAGTATAGTGTCTAATATATTAATTGCTTATACATCAGTATTCCTTAATCTGTGTAATACCCATGAGTTGTGGGGAACTGATAGGAGCTATGGCTGCTTTCAGGGGAGGTGAAGGCAAAAGGTTTCCATCTCTGCTCAGAGCTGTGGCTGGATGGGCACTGGTCCCTTCCCAGTGCTGGGAATGATTTAGGGTTCTTACATTTCTAGAACAGTCAACATTCCCTTTTAGCATTTCCTTTCAAGTTTGATGGGATTTCTTACGAGAGCTGCAGGAGAACCTGAGAAATAACAAGTTGCCAGATGAAAAGAAAATCTGACCTAAATTTCAGACTCACTAAACCTGAATTGAAAACAATATCAACTGTATCAGTGCCCCATTTTGCTGCTGTTGACACCAGTGGCTGCAGTCCTCATGACTTCAGTGCTGAGGAATTTGCTGAATATTCTATTCACTTTATATTGAAAGCTGAAAAGTTGGAGAAAACTTTGAAGTTCTTCCAGCATGGGAATCTTGGGAATACAGAGGTGCTGAAATAGTTGAGGAGTTCCAAGTGTTAGCCTGGTCGATGGTGCATTGAAAGGATTTTATGTTCCACAACCCCCGTTCAGACTTCAAATTTCCTTGTTATTTCCCCTGCAGTTAACAGCATCACTAACTCCTTCTGGATTCCTTACATTGCTTCATTGGCCATATCAGAGGAAATGAAATAATCTTGAAACAGTTCCAGACACAAAGTTCACGAGGCCCCGTCTTTGCAATGGGCTTGGATTCACAGAGCAGCATTTTTACCTGGGGGGCTCTTGTGTCCTTACCCAAACATTGCCAGTACAGTGTACAGTAGGAAAAACTCAGGAATCACATGTGGGAAGGTGGATATTGGGAATAATTCCACAGATCTCAAAGGCAGGAGATGGCTGTGGAGTGTGCCTGACCTGAAGTGAGCTCTGCTCGTGGTGCTGCTGAGCAGAGCGCAGCACTGAGTGTCTGTTCATTACCTGGGCTTTCATTAATTACCCTTTGGCAGGCTGCACCTCTTGGGAGAAGTGAGATTTTCAGGCACTCAGCAGCGATGTGAGCAGTGCTGTGCTTTGTTTTGGGGCAGGACACGGAGATCCTGAACACGGCCATCCTGACGGGCAGGACGGTGGCAGTGCCCATCAAGGTGGTGTCCATCGAGGAGAACAGTGCTGTCACAGACATCTCCGAGGCCGTGGAGTGCAAATCCTCGGGGGAAGACGTCATTAAAGTAAGTTCATGGCACTGAGTGCCTTCTGGATTTGTTTTATAGGTAAAACAGCCTGGGCATAACCTCCAAATCAGCTCCTGCAAATTCACGGCCCTCCTGTTGCAAAAGGAGAGGGGTTTTGGGAAGAGCGAGGTGCAGCAGTGCAGCCTCCACACCGACTTTCATCTTTATCCATGTCCTAATTTTGAAGTGCTTTGGTAATTTCACCTCAAGTCCCCTGGATTCCATTCACTGCAAAAGCAGCTCCTCTCCCCCAGATGTTCCCCATCACCTTTCCAGCTGTGCCTCTCACCTCCACAGCTGCTCAGGGTGGGTTGGGTGAGCAGCAGCTGCAGTGCACACTCACCCTGCTCCACAGCCCTGCAGGGAATTCCCACTCCTGCACCTGGGGCCTTTGGGGGCTCCCTGAAAACAGAGGCCACACAAAATTAAGGGAATGAAAAGCAGTTGTATTTATCCAATTTTATTTTTTTTTGTATTTATCCAAAGCCAACCCAAATATCTCCATTTTGCTGGAGCTTGATGCTTTACAGAAATTTTAATCTCTAGGAATTCCTATTAATGTTTTTCCTAAGGCAGTCACATAACCACTAATAGAAGTAAAAACTGAAATTTAGTTTAGGGATCATCCTGGTTGTAATCTTATTGGAAACCACTTCCCTGAGTAAGAAAAAATACAAGATACCATTCCCAAATAATAATTTTAAAAGAATCAGAAAAGGACTGTTATGATTCCATTTTGCTTTAACAATTTAGCAGAATTCCACCAAATAATTCCAGCCTTGTGGGGATTTCTTTCCAACTGGGAGAATGACCAGTATTAAGTTCTTCCACTCAGAGAAAGACTCAGGTTAGGGAAAAAAATATGTAATAAGTAATGCATCACCAGATGATGCATAGAAAATGACAGCAGAATTATTCCTCAAACAAAATTCCTTCTGGAAAAATGGCTTCTGGCTGTTCTAGCTTTGAAGCATATTCTTCAAGAAGAAGTGAAATCCCCAAGCCTTACAAGAACAGAGCTTGTTCCTGCAGTAATTGCACCACAGCCCAGAGTGCTGCAGTTCTCCAGCAATTTGTTTGGAAGGAATGTTTTCCTGAAGCTCCGTGTCCTTTGATTAGCACTTGGGGCCCTGCTGGGCTCTCCTCTTATTTTCTACAGAAATCATTTATCTGTGCTGAAAGGGTTCCTCAAAACGATGTTTTTTACCAGCAGAACCTTTGTGAGGGGCTTCAGGAGCCTCCCCTGTGCGGGGCACTCTGAAGTTGGGGTGGAACAAACAACTGGGGGTTAACACACAGCATTTACTGGTATCAGCCAGGGACATTTGCAGGTGTAATTTCTTCCTCCTCAGAACTGGTTGGAAATTGCTCAGCTGGAGAGAGAAGCTGTCTCCTGTGTGTTTGGAATTTGTGCAGCACCTCTGGAGGGACGTGGCTGTGACACGGGTGCTAACTGCTGGAAAACACACAGCTGCCTGAAAAACACAGCTCATTAAATGCTTGCAACAAAGAGGTTTTCTCATCTCATCATAAAGGAAAAAAAGGCTTTTTATTTTATTTTTTTTTTTCTCCCCATCTAGAATGTTCTTGTTTCCACGAAATTTCTTTCTTTACATGTGGAAGTGGTTTGGGGTTCAAGGCAAATTGACATCTTCAATTGGCTCAGATTTTAAAAAGCACTCAGAAAGCTTCAAATGAGCACAGAGGCCTTTCATCCTTAATTCATTTTGAAATTCTCCATCAAGCTTTTATGTTCAATTCTTTAGAAATATCATCTTCCTCTGAAAATCCTATTGTAGAGACCTTGTTGGGAGTAACCTTTCTGCTTAAAAATAAAACCCACTCACGGTAAATTATGTCTTTTGGGCAAAGCCCATGCTACAAGGGCTGTGTGCATGAGTTTATAGCTCATGTAAAGCCTGTGGATTACCTTAAACTTGGGGAAAAAAAGGAGTTATTGATGAGAGCTATCGAGAGCTGTTCAATACTTTTATTATCATCTGGAGGTTCAGGCATATTTTTGTGTGTTTTTAATTGTGTGGAATTTCTGGTAATTTGGATTCAGCCAAACCTGACAAGAGTGAGGCCAAAGATGCTCAGTGCCTGTCTGCACCTGGCCTGTAATATTTAATTATCAAATAAATGTCCTTTGCATGGTTCATGGAAAGAGCTTAAAGGTAATGCTCCTGCCCAGCAATTGCCCAACAGCTCAAAGCTTATTTATATTAATTTTGACTTCAGCTGGGCTGAATGGCATTGTTCTGAGTAACAGAACCCCATGGAAATCTGAATTTAAGATCTATCTGCAAAGAGCAGGTAACAGTTTCCCAGTGGTAATCACAGTCCCAGGACAGCTCAGTGCAGTTTGTGTCCTGTGTGGATGTGCTGACTGCTACTCCTTTTACTTCTTTTATTGTCTCACAGTTCCCAGTCTTTACTTCCAAATTTACAGCTGATTTCATGAACTTTAAATGCCTTTGAGTGCTCTAGACCTTCACACAGTGGTCCAACCTTTTAAAAGTGGACACAAAATTTATTATGGCACTAAAAAGGAAGCAAAAGCCAAATTTTATTTCGCTAAGCTGGAATTTACCAATAGAATCCATCTATCTGGATCCATTACTGGTAATTGCAGCTGCCTGCATAGGCTCCTTTCCATCTGCTGGGAATTTGGGTGGAACGTGGCTGATTTTGCTGATGCTTTTGTGCTGTTTGCTCGGGAGCAAACCCTGCTCAGGGCTCCTGCATCACCTGCAGGAACAGCAGTGTTTTCCTGCTGAGAGGAGCACACAAAGCCCCTTCCCCTGCAGCTCTGTCTTTGTGTTTGGAGCTGATGCAGATGCAGCTCCCTCTGCCCACACCCAGGAGCAGCCTGAGAGCCCCAGACAGCAGCAGCTGGGAGTCCAAACCTGGATTTCCAATGGCTCCTCCTTCCCCTTCTGAGATTTGTGTCAGACTGAGCAGCTTTAAAAACAGGGAAGAAAGTCACAGCATGGAAATGCCATTGTTTGGCTGCTCTGAAGCCCCGTGACTTTGAAGGTTTTTCTTCTGGCCAATGTTGTGCTGTGTTCTGAGCAGGGTTACAAACAGAAAGCCCACCTCCCGACCCTTCTCCATCCTTTCCATAGTCCTGTGATTGATGGGATTGAAATACATCAGCAGGACTTCAGAGGAGCTTTATGAAAATGAGGCTTTACCACACCTTTCTGTCAGATGCCAGGAGAGCAAAGAGGGCAGCAGTGGATGGAGCTGTCACAGGAGATGTCCTGTCAGGAATGGTCACCCCCAGCAGCCAGCCTCTGTCTGAGCAGAATGAAACTCCAGATGGGCAAGGACTGAGGTACTGCCAGCAATAAAAGCTGGAAATACCTTGCCATCATGTCATTGGCAAAACTTGCAAGGGCAGCTGAAGAAACTTTTAAACCATATCCTCGCAGAGTTCCCTCCCTGTTCCCTCGTGCCTTCCCCCAGCTCCCCACCTGCACTGGGGGTGGAGAACCAGCACAGCCCAAAGGAAAATCCAGAGCAGCAGTTTCAGCACCTCAGCTTCCACAGAAAGGGCTTCAAAATCCCCTCCAAAGCTTCAAGATCAAGACTGGGGGAGGAAATGGGAGAAACAACATCTGCCTTGTGCCAGCTGCTGATGTGACTTTGCTCCAGACCTGTCTGAGAAATGCCATCAGAAGAGAGGATGGTTTGATTCCACTTTGCTTTTCTGCCCCTGGTTGTAATTTACTCGTTGTGGATACACACTGAGTTAGGAAATGAGAAGCACTGTGATGGTCTCAAATGCACAACAACTGCCCAAACTGTGTAGATGGAATTAAAAGTCATTTCACCCTGGGATCCTGCCTTGCCAAGCAAGATATCTGGGGCCATGTGCATCCATGGGCTGGCATGTCCCCAGTGAGCAGGAGCCAGGCTCTCTGTTTGTCCCCATTTCCAGACATTGCTCCACTGGAGAGTGCACAAAACAAGGCAGATTTTGGGTTCTGTGCTAATGTGAGCTGCAGAGAGCTCCTGTGGCTCAGCACAGCTCCAGCCCAGCTTCCAAAGCTGCTCATTTGGGAGCAAATAGATGCCCTCCGGTCTCAGCTGGCATTTTGTGCCCCTTTTACTCTCTCAGTTCTGTCGTAGTGAATGATATTCAGTGAGTTAAATGTAGTGCTGCTGCTCTGCAAGGCTGCCTCTGAAATCTGTGTAATGAGATTAGATAATGTACAGCCTTTTCCCTAAGAAAAGCTCTCTTGCTTTGGGGGGTTTCTGCTTAGTTTTGCTAATCTGGCTGCAGATTGTGAAAATGCAGACCCTGCTCGGCAGAGAGAGCCCAGATTGCATCCGAAGCACGGCCCTGCTTTTAGGGAGTTCTGCTCATGTTGATGTTGCTGGGAGCTGTGCCTGAGGCCACAGGGCTGCAGCAGCCTTGCAGCAGCCTTGCAGCAGCCTTGCAGCAGCCTTGCAGCAGCACTCAGCCCTGTTAGCACGGGGAGCTGCAGCTTGCTCAGCTGAGGCTGCCATCAGTTAATGAAGTTAATTGTGCCCCGTGCCCAGAACGGGAATTGTGCTGCTCAGGCAGCTGAAGGATCTGTTCTTACCGGGGGTCACAGGTGGAAGGAACTCTCAGGGTTATTCTCACACGTCGTGTGAGCAGAGCAAGCCTTGGCAGTGTTCAGGGGAGGGTCTCCAGCCTGCAGGGCTCTGCGTAGCTGAGCTGCAAAGCTGCACAGCCAGGGGGGCTCAGCCCAGCACTGGAGCAGTCAGCAGCTCCTGGAATGAGCTTTGCATTCTGAGCGCTGCTCTAACGCTGTCACAAAGTGGAAACAGCACACAAGAGCTCAGGGCTGGAGCTTTAACTTTCATCAGACTTAAGGAGTTTAATTTGAAAAAATGAATAGTGTGGGCCTTGAGACAGCTTCAGTTTTCCACTAGGTTACTGATTATTCAGGATTATGCAGCCAGGCATTGAAATCCTTCTTAGGAAGCCTAATGTTCATGTAGCAGAGGATTTCCTTTGTGTATAAGACCATGGTGTTTAATTGGAATCAAGGCTGGAGAGCCACACCGAGTCTCTCTTTCAAAACCTGTAGAATTTAATAGAGGATAATTCCCTTTCTACAGAGGATGTTGTTAAAAAGGAGAAATTCTATAGCAAGGACACGGATATCCAAAAAGCTCCTGGAATGATTATCACTGTCTAATATTTCCTATAAATTACAATCCCTATAAACTGCTGTGTGGTGAATAAATGATTAAATATTAAATAATAAATGTGTTCCTTAATGGAATGAATGGCTGCTCCCAGAGCTTGACCTCCCTGAGCTCCAGGTGTGTCAGTGATGACACTGAGCTGAACACGAGGAGTCTCGTGTAGGCAAAGTGCTGAACACCACTATTCTTTACTGATTAATTAGCCTGGAATTTTTTTTTTCCACTGAAATTGAGATTCCTTTAAGAGGCACTGGAAAAAGCTCTCTGCTCACAGAAGTGCTGTCATAAATATTTAAACATTTATGTAACCTTTGAATATTTTAGCAACATTTACATTAGTAGAACAGAAATGGGTAAATGGGTTTACAGACAAAAATGCAAGATTCTGAACTCGATGAAGACAAACAGGACATCCACTGTTACCACATCTCCTCACCTCTGCTCAGTCCTGAAACCACACAGAATATCTAGAAAATGGACTGATGCTGCTCAGTTTTTCAGTCTCCATAAACCTGACTGGATTGCTGCATTAAAAACTTCTCCTTTTGTCCTTCTGAACTGTCCTTCAGAGACTGGGCTGCTGTCTCCAGAGGTGAAAACCACTGGGGGAATAAACAAGCTTGGACTAGAGCAGACTCACAGAGGCAGCCACTCATTTCTTTTTGGGTTTTATCCTTGTCATTCCTTCCACTCCTGGGTACAGCAGCCACGAGCCAGGACAGACAGTGCTGTGAGTTCACCATCTTTACAGAGGCAGCCTGAGCTTGTGTGTGACATGAAATTTGTCTCTCTAGAACTACCTGAATTACCTAATTACTGCTAAAATTACCAGCAGTAATGGAAGGAAGATTTCTCAGGAGTCTGTAGTGGAATTGAACCCAGCAAACCCAATATTGTCCAGAGGTGCCAACAGCCCCTCTGAGCCCGTGGTGGCCAGGGCAGAGCCTGGTGTGACCTCCAGCAGCTCCTGCTCCCTTCTTGTGGTTCTGCAGGACAGAGGTCGTGGTGGGATCAAAAATCTGAAATGGGCAAGTGAAGGGAGACCCTGAGGTTCTGCATTTGGCTGGTAACAGTTCCAGGAATATCCTTAAATTCCACTGCAGGCAATCTGCTGATTGCCAGGGGAGAGGGACGTGCCCTCCCCAGATCACACCGTGCCACAGGTAGCGACTCAGGAGTGACTCTCTCTTGATTTCCAGGCAGCAGTTTTCTCTGTCAGCTCAATAAAATGTGATTTGTTGCAGAGAGAATCTGTCCAAGTCATCTGGAAAGGCAATGGCCTTTGTTACAAGGGGGCACAAAAATATAATGCCAGGAAAAAGACAAAGAAAAAGCCTCCAGGGAATTGTGTTAGCCCTGTCTTTTGCTGTCTGCTTCTTTATGTTAGTTTTAATCTGGAGAAAGAAGTTAGGAAAACAGAAAAAAGGGAAAAGTAGCTGAATGCAGCTTAATAATGAAAGAAAGTGCTGAAATAGCATCAGAGAGCTCTTTAAAATGCAAAACTTCTTGCTGATCTGCTAAGCAGGAAAGAAAAAACCCAATCACTTAAAGGTGGTGGCTGAGCAGGCTTTCCCTTCATCATTGCTCACTTCTTCTGATGCCAGAGATAAAAAGCACTTTCAGAGGGAGGATGTTTTCATAGTAAAAGCAAAAATACTACAGGAGATGAGAGACACCTCACTGCTCAGCATCTCCAGCTTCTGTCAGAAACTTCCCTGGCCTGGAGTGGGCAGGACCCACAGCTGAGAGATTGTCCATGATGTTCCCTGACCTGCCAGAAGCGTTGGCAAAAGCCTGGAGGAAAGCAGAAAAGTACTTCTAGCCATCAAAAACTATGAAACAAATATGCATTTTTAATTTAAAAAAAAAAAAAAAAAGAGCAGAGCAGGATGTGCAGGGACATGAGCAGTGCTGGTTCCTGGGGAAGAACAGAATGTTTTTCACAATGCAGCTCCTAGAGAGCTGCCAGTGCTGCTGATGCCTGTCCAGTAATAAATACCAACTGGAGACTTTGAAAGGCTTGTGGTGCCTCCTTAGGCTGCTGTGTGCACTTGTTCAGCCATTTGTTTGTGGCATACCCATGAAGGCTGATAGCAGCTTTCCAAATACAGATGGAGATTGGATCTCAGCCCAGAACCATTTTGGAATTGCAGTTTTGCTCCTATTGTTATTCTTTTTCTTTCCCCAACAGTTAGATTTGTTCAGTTACTGACAACACTGAGCTTTAGACAATATAAAATCATACATCTGCACCAGACCTGGCCAGTCTGAAGCTGAGCATGTTGTCTGAAATCTTTTATCAGCACGAGCAAGGGCTTTGCATGATGCATAAATAAGCAGAAGAAAGTTCAGGACAGCAGTGGCTGTTGCTCCAAGCAGAGTTCAGTTGGATTTTGCTGCCAAGCCTCCCAAACAGTCGTGCTCAAAGGAAAACAAGGCTCAAGAGCTTTATCTGAAGCTGCTTTGTGGAATGTCCCAGAGCTGGGATGGACACAGGGGCTGAGTGGCCCTGGGGTGTCCCAGGGGCTGCTCACTGCTCTGGGCACAAACAGCTCCCTGGGCAGGAGCCTGGGGCTGTGGCTCCTGACACGCAGCCCTTGCTTGCCTGCAGCTGGAGCTGTTTGATGAGAAACTGTCTGGGTGATGCCTCTGGAAGGGTGAAGCTGCTGCAGACAGCACAGGAAGAACAAGCAGCCCATCTAGGGGTGTGTTCTGAATCACTGCCTGCTGTTGTGTGGGGTGTTACACATGAGGTTGGGTTCCTCACAGCCTCTGCTGCTCAGTGCTTTTAGATCAGAGCAAACAGTCCTTCTGAAACAGCCTGCTTTTCAAACACAGAAAAATACCTTTTCCTGTATTGCCATTCGAGTTAATAAATGGAAAATGAGGCCATGCCATTCACAGTGCTAAAATGAAGATGTTTCTGCCCCCTTCAGGCTTTTAAAGCCTCAGGTGGTGTGAGGGAGAAGCCTGGGGAGAGGGATGGGTCAGGTATGGCAGCACATGGTAGTGCTTCAGTCAGCAGAGCTGTTAGAGCATTACCCAGCGAGGGAACGAGGCAGAGAAATGTTTGTATTTTGTTCTCTGCAGGTTCTGCAGTGCCTAAACCCAAGAGAGGACACAAACAGGGGGTGTGTGTGACACCGGGAGCAGTTCAGCTCTGCATCTGTGGTCACAGGGGATTGGGCTGGGGACATCAGCCCTGCCAGCTGATAATCTTCATTTGGATAAAACGCTGTTGGGGATGGATAAAAGGGAGCAGATGATAATATAAATACATGTTCAGGTGGGGAGATGCATTTCCACCATTACCAGTGCTCGTTAGGGGTGATGAAATAGAATTGTGACAGGATGGGAGCAAGAGCAGGAGCTGGGATGTGCTGGGTTTGCTGTTAATTTCTGCAGACATACCAGCTCATTTAGTAATGTAACAGCTCCCATTGCTCACCACTTAATGTATGATTAATGTGCCACAGGATTTCCCCAGACATTTATGACACCTTTAGGAATAGAAATGACAATGACTTTATCACATGGAGTCACTTCATACTATCTGCATCTCTCTTAATGATTTATATATCCAGGAGTGATTTTATCACTAGTACTCAGTAACATAATAAATGAGAAAACTCAATGGTCTGTAAATTACAACACTGATTAAAGAAGTGATTACTGATATAACTCTTACATGGCTGTGATAATGCTTGCTTATATTTCAGGACAGCATTTACATATTAATGATAAATCTGCTGTAGTGTTTAGAAATACTTTACAGCTTTAATCAAAATGTAAACATTTATAAACAGATAATGTTTATTGCAGAGGAAATGAGTCGACTTCTGTTACTCTTCAGTGGGTGAAATCTACTGCAGAGCCAGTCTGGAAAGCAGCATCACTCCCCAGTGGGGGTCATCTTCAGGGTAGAGCTTGGCTTGGCTGCTTGCCCCTGTGGAGACCAGTTTGGCTTTGCTGGGTTCCTCTTGGCCAGGCTGGGAAGGAGCTTTGCTCATTAAGAATTCCCCAGCACTGCCATGGGTTTGTAGCTCTCTGCACCGCAGACAGAAAATCAACCACAGGCTTCATAAATAGCGTCCAGTCTTTGGGCATCTCCAGCAAATTGTGCCTCCTGAGCCAGGGAAGGGTTTTGTGTTCAGCTGCTCCCGCTGGAAAGGGCCATCATTAACAGGCATAAGGAGAAGGGAAGCATTTCTGCTGGTTTGGGGGTTACTCTTGGAGCTTGTCACAGTGATCACCTTTGCTCCTTCCCCTGTCTCTTGCCCCTCTCAGGTTTCTGACAGGTGTGACTATGTTTTTGTCAATGGCAAGGAGATGAAAGGCAAGGTGAATGCTCTGGTGAACTTCACCTATCAGTACCTGAGCGCTCCCCTGCAGATGACGGTGTGGGTGCCACGCCTGCCCCTCCAGATCGACATTTCCGACACTGAGCTCAGCCAGATCAAAGGCTGGAGGGTCCCCGTTGTTTCCAACAAAAGGTGGGTGTGAGTCTGTGCCTCTCCTGGGTGATCTGTGAAAGGAATGTTCCCAAGGGAGCAGCGCTGGAAGCCCCAGCTCTGCACCGGGCACCTGCACATAAAATAAAGCTTTAAAAGCTGTGGCACTTCTGCTCCTGTGTGTGTCTGTCTCGGGCAGTAAAACCCAGTGTGGGACTCTGGAAAGGGCCACTGGCAGAGCTGTGGTTTGGAGATGGCAGCACAGATGGAAAAGTGGCACAGCCCAGGGGTGTGGTCCTTCATCATGTCAGGTGGCCAAGGGCAATCCAGAACTCCAGAAGGGAGGGCTCTGAGTGAGGGGACACTCCCCATTAGCACTCCAGTGTCACTTGTCACTGCTGTTCTCCAGCCCATTTCTCTGTGCTTTGTTCTCTCTGGCACCAGGCCCACCAGGGACAGCGATGACGAGGACGAGGACGAGCGCAGGGGCAGGGGCTGCACCCTGCAGTACCAGCACGCCATGGTCAGGGTGCTGACGCAGTTCGTGGCCGAGGACTCGGGCCCCTGGGGGCAGCTCAGCTTCCTGCTGGGCTCTGACTGGCACTTCGACATCACTGACCTGGTCAGGGACTTCATGAAGCTGGAGGATCCTCACATTGCCAAGCTGCAGGAGGGCAGGATCCTGGTGGGCCGGGAAGTGGGGATGACCACCATGCAGGTACTGCTGTGGGCAGGGCTGCTGGGCTCAGCCTGGGGCTGGCACACACTGCCAGGCCCTCCCAGAGCCTCAGGGGTTAAACACTAAAGTGTGGAGGGTGAACAGAGCTCATCTGTGGGTGTGAGGAGGGTGGAGAAGACAGAACTGGCTGTCCATAGTTCCCTAGAGAGCAGCATGGCCCTTAGTCTCAGCAGAGGGAGGGATGTTCTACTGTCTCGATGTTCCATCAGAAACAGAAAAATCTGGAGGAACAAGAACTTCCAAGCCAAGAGATGAAGGACAAATCCTAGGCTGGTAACCTCCCTTTGAAGCAGTTGGGATGTTTAATGAGCTCATCCACATGAGTGGGAAGACAAAATAACAGAAGTGAATTTTAAATCCACTCTCGTGGTGAAATAATGCCATTATAACAGCAATAATGCCCCAATAGCACCACTGGGATAGGACAGCTCCCAGTCATGGATGGCTCTCAGCCATAAGCTCTCCACTCAGGTTTTCTGACCCTGCTGATGAAATCAGGCTCCCTTTTCCACGTGCTCTTCATTTCTGTGCATAAAGCTTTGGAGACAAGAAGGGATGATGACCTTAAGAAAGGTTGCATTAATTGATCAGCCTTTTCCTAAGTCGATTCTTGTGTGTTTCTCCAAAGGTTTTGTCTCCTCTGTCTGACTCCATCCTGGCAGAGAAGACAGTGACTGTGCTGGATGACAAAGTGACCATCACAGACCTGGGGGTGCAGCTGGTGTCTGGGCTTTCTCTCTTCCTGCAGCCCAGTGCAGCCACCAGCAGGGCCATTGTGGCCACAGCCGTCGCCCAGGAGCTGCTGCACACTCCTAAGCAGGTAATGCACACTCTGAATTTACTCCAGGGACAGCATTTTATCCGTGGAAGGTACAGATGGTAACCCATAGCAAGTTTAGAATTTATTCTTCAGGTGTAGTCCGTGCCCATGTTAATTGCTTTCCTCTGCAGGTTCTCTGGAACTGCCTGGTCATTTCTCCCCTTCAGGCCCTGGTTCTGAGCTGTGCATCTCCATCAGCAGAAAATGAGACAGGAATAGATTCCACACTGGGAAATAAATGGAAGGAAATGGCGTAGGAGTGACCTATAGAGACACAGACATCTTTCCCTTTCATTTGCAGTTTGAATGAAGGATATAACATTAAAGTCACTTTCCTTTAGAAAATTTAATGCAAATGTGGGAATGTTTGTGGCTAAATTTTGCAAAAAGTGACTCATGATTTGGAGTGCATCAGCTGAGATCCTGACTGAGCTGGAATTTTGAAGGCAAATGCTGAGTGTTTTCTGAAAATCAAGCCCTTTTGAAAGAGGGTTTTTTCCAAGGAGACAGCCCAGGACTAAGGCTGTACTTGAACATTGTGAGGACTTCATTATTTAAGTACAAGTTTATAAAAAGAACCAAATAACTCATGCAAACCTTACTGATGCAACTGAAAAACAAAATTCAGAATTCTTGCTGTGGCTTTCTTTCAGTGACTATAATGACTGGATTACTTTAGTTACAATGACCACACGAAGCACAAAGCAGCCAAAACATGAGTCCTGAAAAGTTGGCAGTTTCTCCATAAATACAAAGCACTCCAAAGAATATAAGCCAATATTGTTTTACCTTGGATGCTTTAAGTGAGATACCTTTATCTGTAGCTGAGCAACCAATGACTTGTTGTGACAAGGTGACCTTGAGGGATGCTGAGCCCATATATTGTTTTTTAATCAATAGGGAATTCATGGGCTCTGAAAAGTGGATCAGTGATTTAGGTGCCTAAAAATAGACACAGGTTGCCCAACTTTTAATTATCAAAGATGAAATATCTTCAGAAAATTTGGAAACTGTAGCTGTGAGTTGTCTATTTTTGGTGGCCATCTGCTCAGGTAGGAAAGCTGTTCCATTTGGCTTGCTGATGGCTGTTAAATCAACACTGTCATCTTAAAGGCTTCTCCAAAATGTAAACAAAATAAAACCTCCAGTGTTTAAGTGTTTCCTGATCTATGTGAGCTTCGAGGCCTCTCAAAGCTCAGCTGGCTCTGCAGGGAAGCTCCCAGTCCTATCAAGATTTTTTGTCACTGTAGGGTTTTCACAAGGTCTAATGAGCTGAAATGGGTCAGTGAAGAAAGAAGAAACGAGCCTTTAATAAAGAGCTCTGTGCATTGATGTATCCCTCAGTGCTACTGGGGAGCTGCAGACATTTTCTCAGGCCAGAGGAGCAGTGTTTGTGCTGTCCAGGGCCAGAAGCCGGGTTCTGGTGTTTCCAAAGCCTGGGGATCCAGATCCAGCCCTGGGGATGGGGATGGGATGGGGATGGGATGGGAT
>NC_031784.1:974658-983592 GCF_001522545.3 Parus major | reverse complement strand
GGGGATGGGGATGAGGATGGGATGGGGATGGGGCAGGGGCTGGGGCTGGCTGCTCCCCCTCTGCTGGGAGGGGAGGGTGCCCAGCACCCTTGGTCAGGAGAACAGCCTGGGGTCACTGTCCTGTCCCTGCTCTTGGGATGCTCTGGTCCAGCTCGTGGCCTTCGTGCCTGACAATGCACTGACATCTCACAGTTAGTAACAGATATTAGGAGGGGTTTTATGGTGTGGGTTCATTACCCCATCCTGGCAGTGTAAGTTACACTTCAGTTGTATTTATATCTTCTTTGAGCTGACAGAGCAATGGAATGGCTCACAGGAATGACAAAGGAATTCAGCAGCATGGGAAAGGGAGAAGGGGTGCATTGTTAGATAAGAATCTGAATTCTTCCCTTGCAAATACAAGCAAATTCCCACTGGAAAGGAATGTCACATTAGCAGATTGGACAAAAAGGAAAGAGAGAAATACACAGTGGGGGAATGCATGGTTTGAATTAAGATCTGAGTCTTGGCTGCCTTTCATTTCCACATCATAACGATCAAGCCCAATCTTTACTACACAAGCCACAGGCTTAAAAATAAATGCACATGTAATACTTTGATATTTCATGAGATAAAATTGTTAGGGAAATCCATTCCAGCATTCAAGTCCCCAGACAGAACAATCAGAGCTGGTCTAAGAGGAGCTGCTGAGAACAGTATTCCTTTGCCTTTATTTGAGGGAGGGATGTATTTGTTTTCTGCAGAGCCAACCATTTCTTTCCTCTGATGTCCTGCCTCACTCCAGGACCCTTGCAGCTGACCCCAGCAATTGAGGGTTTATTCACAAAGACTTTCATTGGTGCTATGGCGAATGAAGACCATTAAAAGGCCGCTTTATTCTGAGCAGGGAATAAAATCAAATATCCTGATCTGTGTTTCTAAGCAGCAGAATTCTTTAAAATGGAACCAGTTTATCCCAGAAGGTTTATCAAATGGGATCTCTGGGCTGGTAAGCCACAGTGTAATTCAAGGGCAGAGAAGGTGCTGGAACTGCCACAGGTCAAGAGCTGAAATGACACCTGTAATGGGGGGAGAGAACAGCAAAGGCACAAGGGAGAATTTAGACAAAATACGTCTTGATAAAGCTTTTTATGTGCTTAAGGAAAGCCTGGTGATAATCAACAGTGGTTGTGGGAAGCATTTTCTCCATCTCTGGGCTGGATTTTGCTGTCATTAACATGACCTAATGAACATTCTCTGATTCACTTCACATCACAGCGCTGCAGATCATCCCTGTGGGTCATTGTTGTGCAGCTGAGCACTCTGTGTGTGTGTGAAGGGAAGAGAGAGGAAAAGTGGGGGAAAAGAAAGGCTGGAAAGCAAGATAATCCCTCAAACTCTTTGTTTATGCTTGATAATTAAAGAGCAAGGACATTTGTCACCTCAGAGTTGAGGGCATGAGACGAGGGGCAGCAACTTTGCAGGTGAGAAGGCTCCAATCCATCTTCATCTTGTGAGAGTAACTGGAGGACCTTGTCACAGATTTGGAGGGGATTTATTGATGTGGTACACAGGATTTGCAGAAACAGCTCCTTGAAGGACATGGCACTAAATCATTTCCTTTTTCTCTCTTCTTTTCTTTTTAGCTTTTCAGAATTTATAATCATTTGGGAAATTCATTTCCTTGCCCTGCCTTTGGCTTTCCTTTAATGATGTGAATGAGAGGAGATGATCTCTTGCCAAATAGAATGTTTGGGCTGATACAATATATTTTGGCAGGATTTTAAACTCTCTCCCTCTTTCTCTCATTTGTTTTCTTTCCCTTCTAATTAATGTTGTCCATCCTATGGGCATGACAATGTTGTTTTGTGAAAAAAATTGGTTTCTCCTATGAAGAAATTCTCTTGGAAATAAAAAACATCAGTGCTGGTAGAAAATAATGGCTAAGCCAGTGCACACCTCTGTTATCTACAGTAAATCACACGTGGGCCTGCAAATTTCAGCTGACTGCCATCTCATTTTTCTCTGTCTCTGCTTCATAAAACCAGGAATGCAGAATTGTAGAGCAGTGATGTAAAGAATTAAAGTTGCTTTGAAGTTGCTGGAACTTTGTCCAGATGCACAAAGGATTTAGTGCCGTGAATCCCCTGGCAGAGATGTGGAGCTGTGGTGCCACCGTTTCCAGCCCTAGCTGCAGTGGATCTTTCAGGGCAGTGAGGATGTGCTGGGAGTGATGCTGGTGTTTTCCCTGGCTCAGGGTGATGAAAAGCCAGCGTGTTTTCCCCAGGGGCACGTGAGGCTGACCTTGGTTTTGGGGAGAAGGCAGGCAGCAGGGTGCTGAACTGCCTGAGGAGCTGAATCTCTGCACATATCCATTAAAAAAACCCCTTTGCTTTCCTGTGACCGGGATTGCTCTGCTATAGATTTCTGTGATGGAAATTCGAGCTGTGCCCTGCAGCTCTGTGTTTGTCTGTTCAGCTATTTCAGGGTTATTTCTCTAATGAAAGATCAGATGTTTTAATTTCCTTATGCAGTTCACCCTTCCCAGCTTCTGAGTTACCCTGGCTCCATTTCAGCTCTTTGAAGTAAATTTGAATCACCAAGAACTTTGTCTTCTTTCCTGTTGTGCCACAACTTATTTTTCTTCTTTCAGTCCCTCAAGTACTTGCTGACAGTGCTTTGGAAATCAAATATTCAGTACAGCCCAACCTTCTGCCCAGCTAAATGCCCCTTGCTGTTTTCATTGAAAAGCTTTAAATTCAGCTGGAAGGGTAGCAGTTCTCTTTGTTTATAACCACAGCATAACAAATTGCAGCCAATTGAAAACCATATTAAGTTGTAAATTTGTGTTATGACTGGACATTAACAGGGTGGCAATGTTTTTCCCCGGTGCTGATTTTTCAGCCCAGTTGTTCTGATGTACCCAAGTGTGAAGTTATTAAAGCCATTTGTGGTTTAAGTGTGAGAAGGAAAGAGCTTCACTTTTGTGGGAAGCTGCACTCTGGCAATCTGCCTGGCCGTCTGCTGGCTGCACAGGCAAGACATAGAGCAAATGAAAAATTAAAGAAATGTCCTGCAAAGAAAGCTATTGAGATGTGGAGAAGTAAATATCTGTGTCATCTGGATGGGATTTCACTTGGCAAAGAGCTGACCTCTGGCTTTGTGTTCGCTTCTAATGATGACTTCTAACAGTGCTACCTGCAGAGCACAAAGACAGACCAATTAAATCCAGACCATTTGTATTTTTATTGTAGAGATCATGCCAGAATCCCCATCCTTCTCTTACTGACACAGGAATTTGGTGGGCTTTTTAATTGTCTCAAGGATAAAATGTGTTCACTTAAAACAAACCTTTCTCCAGCGAAATGGCAATTGTTCTGTGAGTCTTTTTCTTTCAGATGAATCTTGTGAATCTGCTCCAGCCATTCCCAGGATACTGTGGTGGCTCCTTACTCCTGCTAAGATACTTATTGCCTTAATTTGACAGCTCCTCATGACACCTGTGCTTGTGGAACATGAGGAAAATAAGTGTTCTGTCAAGTGCCTCTGGTAATTTTTGTGATTTGCCTTTTTCGGCTTTTGTACGACAGGAATGACTTTCCTTCCAGAGCTTGTAAAATTGTAGCTTGCTAATGGGTACTTTGGTAATAAAGACACCTCAGATCAACTATTTTCTATGTCCTTGTGCAAAAGCATTTGCAGGAGGGGAACAGTGGAGCCCTTAGTGACGGATGTGGCCAGTTTCCTGCGCCATCAGTCGAGGTTTGCTGTGCTTTGAGCGCAGCGCAGTCACCGTGTCCGGTTTCCTCAGCTGCCGTCAGAGCTGAGGGATGGATGAGCTGCAGCGGCTCGGGCCGGTTTATTGTCTTTAACCATCTCCCTGTCCTTTCAGGAAGCTGTGGTAAGCACCTGGATCCAGTTCAGTGACAGCTCTGTAACTCCACTGGACATTTACGACCCCAAGGACTTCTCGCTGTCGGCCGTGTCGCTGGACGAGGCCGTGGTGTCCGTGCGCCACAGCCCTGCCCTGAGGTGGCCCGTTGTGGCAGCGGAGGGCGAGGGCCAGGGCGCGCTGATCAAGGTGGACATGATGATCTCTGAGGCCTGCCAGAAGTCCAAGAGGAAAAGCGTGCTGGCCGTGGGGAGCGGCAGCATCAAGGTGAAGTTCGGGCAGAACGACGCGGACGCGGACGCGGGCGGCGATTACGACGCGGACGAGATCGAGAACCACGCGAGCGACCGGCGCCACAAGGGCTCGGAGCAGGAGCGCCACGGGCAGGACGGGCGCTACTACGGGAGCTCCTCGGCAGAGAGGGACGAAGGGCCCCTCAGGAAGGTCAGCACCACGGCAAAGTCCATCCTCAAAAATAAAGTCATCAAAAACAACCGGCTGGACGGCGGCAAGCTCTCGGACGACAGCCAGCTGCAGAACATCCCCATTGACTTCACCAACTTCCCAGCCCAGGTGGACCTGCCCAAAGGCAGTGCCGGCATGGAGGACAACGACCTGGTGCAGACACCCCGGGGCCTCAGCGACCTGGAGATCGGGATGTACGCCCTGCTGGGCGTCTTCTGCCTCGCCATCCTGGTGTTCCTCATCAACTGTGCAACATTTGCACTCAAGTACCGCCACAAGCAGGTCCTGGTGGAAGGACAGACCACCATGACGCACTCCCACGACTGGGTGTGGCTGGGCAACGAGGCAGAACTGCTGGAGAACGCGGCAGACGCGTCGCCTCAGCAGGACGAGCACACCACCATCATCGACCGGGGCTCGGGCAGCGAGGAGAGCAACCAGCTGCTGAACGGCAGCGCCCAGAAGAACACTCAGAGCCAGCTCCACAGGGCCGCAGACCCGGGGGGGAGGCTGGGCAAGGAGCACAAGGTGGAGCCTTTGCACTCGCCCACGTCCAAGAGGAAGCGGGTGAAGTTCACCACGTTCACCACCATCCCGCCCGACGACGGCCGCCCCACCGTCAACTCCATCCTCAGCAGTGACGATGACATTAAGTGGGTGTGCCAGGACATGGAGCTGGGGGACTCCAAAGAGATACGAAACTACGTGGGGAAGTTCAAAGACAAAGCGTAGCTCCCTGCTGGGGTTTTGTTTGGGTTTAACCACACCTTGATGCCTTCAGTTCTACAGTATATATTGGGATGGGCACCGGGAGGGGAAGGGATTGCCACGAGAAATGATGAGGCAGTTTTTTATAATCAGGGAAAGAAATTTGCCAAACTCTCCGTGGTTTGTTTTTGTTTTTCACTTCGTTTTGTTGGGCTTTTTTTGTTGTGGGGTTTTTGTTTTGTTTTGGTTTTTTTCCCCCAGTGGTTTATTCTGCTACTCGTGGATTTAGGAAGTGGAATACAAATAGCAGAAAGGAACAAGGAAATGGTATGACCAATATGATGAACTGGGCAAGATGAGGTGGTGAAAATTCGTTTTATGGGTCATACAAATAATAATGATAGTAATATTTCACAGTACCAAAAATATCTGTTAAAAAATGAGAGAATATAAGAGCATGAAAAGAACAAGAGGCAAACAATAACTTGTTCTGGTTCCAATAAAACATCACAGTTATGGACATATGACCCACAGGGAGACTTTTTATATTGGTACTCAAGCCATTTCTTTTCATTCCTTTGGCTGAAATGAAGATGTGTCTTCAGCACTACGTGTGAAGGAGGAAGAAATCACCTGGTATTTTCATTTTTATTTTCCATTTTTCTTGTAAATTGAAGAAGAATCATTTTCCCTCTTGTATTTTTCTTTTAAATATGTTGCAAACAGGAAAATTTCAAATTCAGTAAGTTCACAGTGGGCCAGGAACATGCTGTTTCTAAGTTAGCTGTAAACAGTCTCCTGTCATTTAAAGAATTCAGGGGATAAATATTGACTAATAATTTCCACGTGGTGTCTCTTCTGGAAGCCTGAGCCTCCGTTTCACCCTAGCTACAAGGATGTTGTGTTTGGAAGAGTTTTTATTCTCCTTTCAGGTTTGGATTGTTTGTTTAGTTGCTCATTTTAAATTTCCACAACCAAAGTTCCTGCGTTTCAGCAAGGGAAGAAGGAGCTGGTTTTTGTTGGCTTCCACAAGTACCGAGCTATGGGAGTGCCCCAGAGGGGCATCAGAAATGTCCCTGGAACTGAGACCTTCACAGCCCAGACACGGAGCCTGCGCTCGGGTTCTTTGGGTTTGGGGTTTTTATTGCCAGGTTCATGAATTCACAATTGTGTGCTGTAATTTTCTGTTTCTTCTGATGTCACCAGCTCTCATCAAGCTCCGAAACAAGAAGAAGAATTGACAGAAAGACCCTGATTGCCCCCAAACTTTTATTCCCTTGTACTGGGAGAGCTGGCCTCTGGGCACACCGCTGGGAGGGAGGGAAATATTGCTGAAGCAACATCAAGAAATAGCTGGAGCTATTTTATAGATTTATTTTATTTTTTTTTTTTGCCATTGGACCAGCTAAGACTGAAAGGTTTTGACTAGATTGTAAATCTGATGTTTTGCATAAACAAATACCAGCCCAGTAATAAATCAGAAGCAAATACAAAATAGAGATTTAATTAGTGATGTGAACTGGCAGAACTGCTTTGACTCAGTGCCAGTTCACATTCATGGAGGACACAGATCAATATCCACCCGATGAGGAAACCACTGTCCTCCCAAAAACCTCTCCTGACTAAAAGGAGGTGGTAGAGCCAGCCTTTGGAAATCAGTATTATGTCCTGACTGTTAGCCAGAAGCACTTGCATCGTCCTGTCTTTGCCATGTGTTTCGTTCTTTTGGGTTTTTTAATTACTAAACTCCGTAGTTTGTTTTTTTTTTATCTTGGACAAAGTCAATCCTGCCACCCAATAACATAGATGGACGTTTTAACAAGATATGCCTAGTATGCATTGTAGACTGAAAGAATGTAATATTTATTTATACATGTTATATGAATTGTAATTAAAATGCTTTACACAGCTTGACAAATTAACCTCTCTTTCCTCAGGGCGGGGCTCCTCTGTGCAGAGCTGCCCCAGAAGATGATTTAAGGAGGGAGAGCAGGGATGTGTGGAAGGTTTTCCCTGCTCTGCCCATCCCGTGGTGAAGCTCTTCCCCTGGCCAGGCAGCGTGGTGATGATGATGGATGGCAGGAGCAGCTCAGGCAGGCACAGGGCAGGGCAGTGCCACAATCCATCTTCTTCATCCTCGTGCCTCCAGCACTCGCTGCTGGCCTGGGCAGCTCCTGCTGTTCATCCATTCCTTCAGTCATTCCTTGATTCCATGGCTCCTCCTGGGAGAACACAGGTGTCCCTGAGGGGGAGAAGGCTTTCACAGCGTGGAGCTGCAGCAGACAGCAGCAGAGGAGTGAGAAATGCAGTGCTGGAACAAAAACCCTGCGCTGTGGTAGCACAGAATGAACCAGCTCCAAGGCATTTTTCAGGAGGGTGCTCTGTGCACCTCCAGGGACACAGTGCTGGTGGCAGGACAGGAGCAAGGTGACCAGATCGTGGCTCTGTGCAGAGGAGCACAGGCTGGATTTGAAAAGACAACAGAAGGAGAGAAAAGGGAAAAATACTGAGCCCTGCCTTCACAGTTAATTTTTCTGAAGCTGCAGAACGTGGGGCTTCGGAGGCCAACACTGAAATTCTTCCACTTGTCTTGCACTGACCAAAAATAATGTCACAGCCCTGTTGTGAGCGAGCCACCAAAAACCATCATCTCAGCAGGGAGGAAACCACTGGGCTGTGAAATATCATTTATTTGAGAAATTCACATTGGGTCAAATGGCAGGATTTCCATTTCTGAAGCTGTGGCACGGCGCAGTTACCGAGGCACTGGGATGGGGCAGGGGAACTGCTGGAGCTTCCATCACCACAGGAGAGGGAATCTGCCAGGGACACAAAGATAACATGCTGCAAGGTACATCTCCCTGACAAGGAGCCAGCAGAGAAATTCATTAATAATAATTTGCTCTTAGAGGAGAGCCTTTGATCTGAGCAGCTCGGGGACTTGCAGTTGGAAAGGATGAGACAAGCAGGGAGAAGCAGCCCCATGTCCTGGCAGGGGACAGTGCTGGCTGGACACCGTCCCCTCCTGCCTGGAGCAGAGCTGGAGCTGCTGCTGGAGGGGAAATGAGTGAAATCACCTGGAAGAGCCGGGAACAGAGCCCAGGCAGGTGGGGAGGGTCAGGAGTGTGATGAGATGAGAGGCAGCTGTGGAGAGGAAAGAGCAGGGGAAGCTCAGTGAAGCTCTGCTGCTGAGGAGGCCACAGGGACAGAAGGGACTTCGGGGGCAAAAAAAGTGAGTTCTGCTTTTATTCTTTTTTATTACTGAGTTCAGTTTGGAGGGAAGGGGAAGTGTTATGGCTTAAGTGTCCTAAGTGTGGCAGTCAGCAGGAGAAACTTGATCCTGCTCTAGCTTTGGCAAGGGGATGAGGTGCAGCATCCCAGGGAACATCCTGAACCCTGCTGGATGCTGCTGCTGTGGCTGAGCTGCTGGGCAGGCCATGTCCCTTCCCCAGCACACTCACTTGCCCTCAGCTCCAGAAATGCTTTGACACTGATTAAATTGGAGAGCTGACCTGGAAAAGCAGGGAGACAGCAGTGAATCCCTGGTGGGAACAGGACAGTGATCCCCCTGTGCTCCCACTTCTCCTTCCCTTGCCAAGCTCCAGACCAAGTAGCCCTGGCAGCAGGAGGATTTGCTGTGTTTTGAAATGCTCCTAGACCAGATTTCAGTGCTCAGAAATGAGCTGTCAGCAGAGATGCAGCAGCAGACAGAGATAATGATGGAAATCACCAAATAACTCTCCCTCTTGAGTGCTTGTTTTGGACAAACTCAGACCCATTCTTTTTATGCTCATGTGGAGAATTAAAGCTCTTTGTGTGAACAACAGTGCCAGAGGCAGCCTGGACCATCCTGGAGACTGTCTGATGTTGGGCTGAGCCGTGCTAATTGC
>NC_031784.1:970506-974483 GCF_001522545.3 Parus major | reverse complement strand
TTCCCTGGGCTGCTCTGTGGCTCCCAGGCTCTCTGCCCGTTTCTGGAGGTGCACTGCTGTGTCCAGAGATACCTGGTTCCCTCTTTACCCCTCCTGTTCCCCTGGGATCTGCAGGGTTTGGGACAGCTGCTTTGCTCTGTGGCCACTATTATTATTATTATTATAATTATTATTATTATTATTATTAATGAGGGTGGTGGGTGCAGACACTGGGGCACCTCTGGCTGCTGGAGCAGCTTCCCAGCCCCTCTGAGCTGCCAAGGACAGATTTATTGCCCTGAACTCAAATAATTTGAGTGGCCACTGAATTCCTGGAAGCCACAATTTAGTCTGGAACCCCTGATGAGCAGATTGCAGTACTTACCTGGTCTGGCTCCCAGTGCAGGTGGCAGGGGAACCCCACAGGAGCTTCTGGGGAGTTTTGTCACAATCTCCCAGTGGAAGGAGCCCTTGGCTGAGGACTGCCAGACCCTGCTCCTTCTCTGAAGGTTTCTGTCACTGGTGGGGATTCTAAGCTGCCATCCAGCTTCCTGAGACTGCAGATTGAACTGTCAGCTTTGCTGAGGGAAAGCCACTGGTGCAAGTTTGTGCTTTGGAGATGTGGGCAGGTTTTATTGCGGAAGGGAAGGATCAGAGAACAGTTGGGTGAAGGGTAGGGTTGTTTTCTTTCTGTAATCTTTGTATCATTTCCATGAGTGCTGTGCTCTTTCCTGGTTTGGAGTGATAATTGTGCTTTGGGGATGAGAGCTGCACAACCCCCCTGAGGTGCCAGAGCCTCTGTGCCAGCCCCTGAGGAGCTCTGGGATGGGCAGTGCTGTTGGTAAGGGCTGTTAATTCAGTGTTTTCAGGTGCTGGGGAAGGTTTTGGTTCCCAGAAGGAGTTGTACAGCTTGTGAGGCTGCTGCTGGACAGCTGCCCTGGCACTGGAAGGCCCTGAGTGAGACACAGGCACCCAAAATGCTCAGGATTGTCACAGCAGTGTCAGCTGGCAGCCACTGCTAGAGCAGCAGAATTACCCAGGGACTCCTCTGTGCTGTGATGACACTGTACATCCAATAAACCTGAGCTGAGCCCACCAGAATGATGGCACTCTATTAATTGAATATGATATTGCTGCAGGGCCTTTCCATGCATTGTCTGACGAGATTAACATTCCCTCACAGAAGCACTTTGGCAAATCAAGGTTCCATTTCCCATTCTTCCACTCCACCCCTGTGTTTGGGATCTCCTTTTAGTTTTTCTGTCGTGCCTCTGGCTTCATCATTCCACATCCATCAGCACTGCAGGAGCCTCACACGCTTTGCAGAAAGCTCCAGGAGTGTCTTCTCTGCTGTGGAGGGCCCTGTGTCTCCTCCTAAAGCCTGTGCCACCAAAATGAAGTGCAAGATCATGTTGGGGGATGAGGGGAATGAGCAGGGCTGGCAGCTTGAGGGCTCTGCAGACCCACAGACACATTACAATGGAAGTTTCCCCAAATGTGCAGCAAAAGGGGATTTGTTCCCAGCTGGGGAGAAACAACCAGTGTAAATCCAGATGTTTTCTCCATGCAGGGACCCAGGCAGCTCCAGCCAGGTGTGAGGAGGGAGGCTTTGGGGAGGGGATCTGAACAAGCTCTGGCAGGAAGGAATCCATAATTTACACAGGAATTAGGAGAGTGATGCTGCAGAAGAGTCCAGATGTGCCAGCTGTGCCAGGGGCAGTGAGAGCTGCCTGTGTCACATCCCCAGGGGCTTTGGGGAGCCCTGCCCAGCACCAGCTCTGGGAGCTGCTGTCCCACAGCTCTGCTTGCTCAGCTGAAGGAGCAGATCAAACCCAGCACAGAGCTCAGGGAAGGCTGCTGAGAACAAAACAAACCAAAAAGCCTCGGTGAGGCAGTGGTGTGGCAGCCCCACCTGGAGCCAGGTGCATTTCAATATTCCTGCATTGCTCTGGTCCCCAGGAAGGTTCAAATACGTTGTGTGCACCTGTGCCAGGTTCTGTTCTGTTCGCTGGGGAGCAGAGGGAAGGGAAAAGTGAAAGTGTGTGGGAAGGGCAGGAGAGGAGAAGGGCTCTAGGTCTTCCCAACTTTTTTCCTATTTTAGTTCAATAATTTTAATATCCTGGTTTAAATTGCCTTTAATTTTGGACTGATGAAGCAGGTTGTGCTTTGATAAAACAAGCAATCCTATGTCCTTCCAGGTTTTATTAAAAAATATGAGCTAATAAAGCTCAAACAGGACAGGCATGTTACTGAACTAACCCAGTGCAGCTCCAGCGAGTACAGAGGGGAATAATGCATCCATCAAGGGCTGCTGCTGGAACTGAATCCATAAGTCAGCAGGTCCAAATTAACCATTCAGCAAATCAGAGCAGCAGGTAATCAAATTCAGTGATGCTGAGAGGGATTGCTCTGAGATGCTTTCACTGAAAAACCATATGGAGAGGCCAGGTCCTTGGAGCTGATGGCCCAAAGCAGAGCTCAGCTGGGCAGGGCAGGAGCTCAAATTAAACCCTTCCCAGGAGCCTCCGTGCACACAGATGCAGAAATTGCATTTGCACCTGTGTTTTGCACAGAATTTTCAGCACCTGCAGCAGTTGCACGGCCTGGGTGGGGTTTGTTGTGTGCCAGCCCTGCTCTGTCACTGCAGCAGCCTTGGCCCAGACACCCTGGGAGGTTTACACACGCTTAGATATGGAAATAAAAATAAATATGAAAATATAAACTTTAATAAATATAAATTAAAATAAAATATAAAAATAAATTAATACATTAAAATTAAAAAAATAAATAGATAAACCCCAGTTTCCTCAGAGCTCCTGGGGCCAGCAGCTCCTGCCTGGCCAGCACATCCAGCACAGGCACCATGGGTGACCTTCCCCATCCCCAAACCTGCTCCATTAGCAGTGACCATTTGTTCCTTCAGAGCCAGCCAGGAAACTTGATGTCAGCTTCTAGCTGAGGTAATGGACATAAAAATCTCCATATGCTGAGAAGTCACTTTAAGGAAAGGTATTAACCTAATTAGCCCATTTGTCTCTTCTCTCATCAAGCATCTTTCTAGCAGCGTTTGTTTCTTGCCTTAAACCAGGAAGTTAATAGGTGTCATGTCATAATTTGTGCTCTGGAGGTATTTGAGAAGGTTGTCTTGCTGTTCAGAATAAATCAAATTCTAATTCTGTCTGCACATTTGTCCATTTAAGGCCTGTATGGACTGGAGAGTTTCATGGCATTAAGCTAGCAGAGTGAACCCCAGGTTGAGAAACAAATTTATGGCTCTTTAGTAGGAATGTCAAAATAAGGGGGCCAAAATAATAATGGTTTTCAAAAGAGTCTGTGGGAAAGTAGGAATTCACTCACAGGTAATGCAGGAATGGCACCCAGCACTGGTGTGGTTAAACAAAAATGGTTCAATAAGGTTTGATGCAGTTTTAGTGCTAAAGAGGCCTGAAAATCTGCTGTTAATTTCCCATCAGAAGCAAATGAAATGATTTGAGTTTCCAGCAGCACTGCTGCTCTGCAGGAACTGGAAATCCCTGAATGTCCCCAGACAGAGGTTGGAAATGCAGATTAAAGGCTCTGGTAATGCAGGGCAGGAGGAAATGCCTGTCCAGGCTGTTGGGATGGGGGATCGGGAACTGAGCCCTCCGGAGAGCCAGGGATGTTCAGCCGGGATGGAGATCACCAGGATGGGAGATCCTGGGCAGGAGTTTGGCGTTCCGAGGATGCCGAGTGCCGGTTCTCAAGCTGCTGGGGCTGGAACATTCCCAATTCCCTGGCAGAAACCCTCGCTGGGCTCCCCGTGGTGCCTCTGGCACTGGGCACTGCCTGTCCTGGGCTGCCCGGGGCTCTCGGCATTGCTCCGGGGGAGAAAATCCTCCTGCAGCTCCCGGGGGAAAGGCTGAGAGCTCGGGGTGTGACCAGGGGCAGGGCACGGAGGGGTTAACCCGGCACAGGGAGGGGTTAACCCGGCACAGGGAGGGGTTAACCCGGGCACACGG
>NC_031784.1:967318-969290 GCF_001522545.3 Parus major | reverse complement strand
TCCCAGGTGGGCACTGCCTGCTCTGGGAGCTGTTCCCGCAGGTTCCAGTGCAGGGAGGCATTTCCATGGCACAGGACACGGTGTTTCTGTGGCTCGGAGCCACCAGGGAGCCTCAGACCGCGCCAGCCTCGGGCAGGGCTTCCATTTGTGCACATTTATAAAACAAAATGTTTTAGAACAGCATCCCCCAGCCGTGTTAAACACTCAGTGCAAGGGAGCGTGGAGAGAACTCCTAAATCTTGTTCTGGGAGAGGCTCCTGGGCTGCTCAGACCCAAATTCTCTGCTCCAAGGGGAGCCAGGGGGCTCCTCTGCCCTTCCAGGGATGCAGCCCCAGGAGGGGGAGCTGGGCTGAGCTTTCATTGCAGAATTGGGGAGCCCAGGGGGGCTGAACCTGTCCTGGATGGGCTCTGCAGCTCAGCAAACACCTCTGCCCTCCACTGAACATCAGCCCTCACGCTGCTCTCCCTGCTCCCCCGGCTTATTTGGCATTCAGGGATGCAAAGAGGAACATAAATAATTTGATATTCATACTGACAAGCCTAGGCAGTGCCGTAGCCCCAATTTCAACAATGTAATGGACAGTGTGTTATCTCATAATGTGTTTTGAGATCAGAGCTGATTTAAAGGTTATTCACCCCAGGAGGAATTATGCTGTAATTGAATTTATCTTGCATTTGTCTGTTCAAGGAAACGTAGCTACAGTTTAAGGGAGAAAAATACATCAAGGAGCTAAATTTTTATTATCAGTTTGTACAAAAAAATACAAATTGCTCCAGCAAACTTTCTCCACGAGCTGTGTTATTTCCTGCACAGTGCAAGTCCAGAGTGGAAAATGAAGAATTCTTTCAGCAGATAGAGCTGTGCACCTTTAACTCCAAGTGTGGCTGCAGACGAGGGTGGAGTGAAGCAGCAGAGAGCACTGAAATAATGAGGTTAATGGAAAATGAGTCGGGAATTCTGGCCTTTTACAGGAAAAGGGAGCTTTAGCTGTGAAATGGGGACGAGCAGCTCTGGCACTGCCAGCCCAGGGTGGGGGCACTCGGTGGGGCACAGGGAAGGTGCTCAGGGCTGCTCCCCGAGCTGGAAGCAGCTTTTATTGGGGTTGGGAGATGGGGACAGGGCTGGGAGAAGCCCCTGCCCCTTTCTGAGCTGTGCCCGGGGCTCAGGACCAGCCAGGGGTCCCTGTGCCTCTGCCCTGGGGCTGTTCCTGCTCTGAGCCCTCCCTGCAGCGCTGGGGATGTGACAAACACCCTGCAGGGACCGGCTGTGTTCCCATGGCCACATCCTCTCCACAGGCTGCTCCTGGAGCAAAGATGGATCTCAGCTGATAGAAACACTCCTAAATGTGGCTCTCTACATCTTGGGGTAGTTTTGCCCCGATCCAGCAATTTTGATAAAGGGAAAAGAATTAATTTACCTCTGAGATAACAAATTTTATGCTAAATTTCAGCCAGATGGTACAGAAAACAGCTGAGAGATTAGAGCCCCCAAACCAGGCTTTAAATAGAAATGATAAGTTGCTCTAAAGCTGCCACTAGCACCATTCTAACAATGGAAGAGTTATTTCCCTCATTCACTCTCACATTCCTTATTAATCTTCCTCTTCTTCATTATCCATTTTATTTCACTTCTCCCACTGCTCATTATGGCAGAGGGAAGGGCTCAGAGATCCTGAGAAGCAGCAAGAATTCCTGCTTTGCCTTGAAGTTCTCTTCAAAACTCTTGTTTTAGTTAGCAGAAATACCCTGAGAGAGGCAGGAGCTCGGCTCAGCACCCGAGGGGCTCCTGGGCTGCTCCTGGCCAGGATTTTCCTTGGCTGGGGCATTCCAATTGTAAAGGAAACATCCTGAAAATGCCCAGCTCTGCCAGGCCTTCAGCTCCTTCAGGGGACAAATCCAAATTGTGGCAGAGCAGCCCTGGGGGTGCTGGGAGGGTGAAGGGCAGAGCTGCTCAGGTGTGGGCACAGGAGGA
>NC_031784.1:965502-966988 GCF_001522545.3 Parus major | reverse complement strand
GGCACAGGATGATCCTTTGGGATGTTCCCATTCATTCCTTCCCCACACTGAGCTCCTGTTCCTGGGGGATGGCTGGCAGGGGAGGAATGTCCAGTGCCCTGCAGGAATCCTCTTTAGGAACATTCACACGTCTCTCTTACCCACTTGATTCAGATAAAAATCCCAGGGTGCTGGGAGTTAATGAATTGGCTGAGCTGGATTTATGCCACTGGTGGAGCTCAAGAGTCTCCATCCTTTATTTTTTTGCAAGCAACCTTTCCAATATTATTCAATAAAGTCTCTTTCCAATTTAATGCATCGCTGCCTGTGGATGACCAGAAACTCTGAAAGCACACCCCGAGCCCAGCTGATTTTTAATATTTCAGGACATGCATTTTCATGTCTCCCCTGCCTGGCTCTGTGTGTCCCTTCAGGTGACAGCAGCACTTCACAGCCCTGCGTGGCTGACAAGCAAGAAATAGAGAAGCAAACGCTTTGACTGATAGAGAGCAGAGCTGGAAAATCAGTTTGATGGAAAACAAAAGGAGAAGGGCTCTCGGTATAATAAAATTTGCCAGTGGCTAAGCAGTTATCACCTGAGCTGCCCTGGGGGAAAGGCAGGTTTGATTTCCCAGCTGGAAAATTTCACTCTGATGTTAGTGAAGGGTTTAGGTGGAAACAGCAGGGGGAGGGAGAATGTGTTTCCTTCAGATGCTCCCTGATACCCAGGCAGGGGACTGATAGCACAGACTCTGACTCTTGCCTTGTTTCTGGAACTTTCTCCAGCGTGGGACAGGAGCTGCAGTGGTGCAGGGGCAGCTCTGGGGCAGGACAGAGGAGCTGCAGGGCTGGCATGAACTGGGAGCACGGGGAAAAGCTGGGTCCCCTCCCCTCAAAGGAAGGATTGATGTCCCCAGGGGCAGCTCAGAGCAGCTGCACTGCCCTCCCCTGATCCTCTGTGGCCTCCTGAGGCAGCTGCTGCTCTCCCAGGGGTTGGAATGAGGGTCAGGGAGGTGCTGCAATAAGCAGGGCAGGTTTTTGGGAGGTGTGGGGTCACAGAGCTGCCTGTGGGCTGCAGAGTCCCAGCTGCAGGCTGGGATGAGAAGAGCAGGCACAGGAGGTCTCTGGGCTACTGGGGTGTGGTGTCCATGGGGAGCCTTTGCCAAGAGCGAGGTGTGGGCCTGAGCAGGTGCTGCAGTGTTTCAGTTCCTCAGCAGAAGTCGTGGTGATTCCACGATTGGTGATTCCAATCCTAGAAGGTGATTCCAGGTAAGCAGAAGCAGCTGTGGGACACAGGGGAATCCTGTGACATGGTTTGAACTCGCTGTCTGTGTGAACCTCAGCTCCTGGCAGCAGCTGATGGCTCAGTTGTGCTGTCAGCCTGTCAGTGTTCTGTCACTTCACTCCTCACTGCAAACACAGCTATTCTAAATGCTGGCAGCTGGAGGCAAACATCTCTGTAAAATATCTGGAGCCTGGGCCAGGCTGCTCCTGCTCTGCCTGGGCA
>NC_031784.1:962258-964881 GCF_001522545.3 Parus major | reverse complement strand
TTTAATGTGGAGAACTTTCCTTTAATGTGGAGAACTTTCCTTTCACGCTCCAGTCTCCATCAGAACTGGGTGGAAAATGACTCAAACTCACTTCTGCCTCCCTTTTGCCCTTGGGCTCCCCAGAGTGGGTGGGGAGCGTTCCCAGAAGTGCTGCACATCTCCCCAGGGCTGAGGGGAAACCAATGAGCTCTGCCAGGGCTCCCCTGTCCCTGCAGGCACAGCCAGGACAGGACATCAGCACCCTGTCCTTCACTGCTTTGTGTCTGCAGCTGGGCTTTATCTCCAGATTTATTTCACAGGCACATTTTAAATTGCTACATGTATATGAAAAGCAAACAATAGGGCTCTGTGCCTGCCAGGGACATGAATCACGTCAGGGAAGTGAGAATAATAAAATATTGTTTAATATACTGCAATAGACACAGCAGATGTTTAACTTTCTTTCAATAAAAATGACCCCATATCATTTTATTAACTTCAGGGATGCATTAGTCTCTTCTGTAGAAGGCAGGAGAAAATCCAGCTATTGTACCAAAAATTAAAGAGGAAATTGAAGGGGGATGTTATCGTGGCAATTTTCCTACCACATTCTGTGGTTCTGCAGCACAACTTTCATTGGAAGCCGCCCCTGTCAAGTCTCACTTGTATCTGTGAAACCAAACAGAACGAATTTGTACCCCAAATTCTCCATCTCCTCCGAAAACCATGAGGCTCAGGCTGCTGGAGGCAGCATTATCCACCGTGGGAAATGCTGTGAACATCTCAGAGCTGCTCTGCTGGCAGCCCCTGCTGCTGGAGTGGGGACATTTACAGGAGCTGAACCCTGCTCCTGCACCCCCAGGGGACAAACCTCCTGCTTTGAACTCCAGCAGCAAACGCTCTTCTGCTCTGGGAGGCCGCAAGCTGCAGATGAGCTGGGATTGTTACTTCTCAAGACACTCCAAGTGTTTTTCTCAGTCTGGGGAGTATGTTTTGATGTCTACTGCTTTTACTTCAAAAGGCTATTTGACCGTATTCTGCTTTGACATCCTTGTAAAAATATTTGAAGTGCTCCAGCAACACGAGAGCGCTTTGAAAATCCCACTTTAAATTATCGCAGCGCTTCGTGCTTTTACAAGGACTTGAATTTGGACAGTTTTGTATCACAGAACAATTTCACCATGTTAAAGCTCATCAATTTGATGAGCTGGAATTTAGAAATGATGAGGATTGTGCACATGTGTAATATAATTTTTGGAATTATTAAACTTCTGCCAGGCTGCAGCAGCATCACTGCCAGGCTGTGCTCAGCTCTCTGTGGGACAGTAAAGGAGGAAGGTGGAAAGGCTGAACCAGCGAGATTCCAGTCTCTTGAAACAGGAATTAGGGCACCTCTAAACTTTCAGTGTGTTTGGCAAAGTTCTGAAATGTGCACTCAGTTCCTGGGAACCCTCTCCCACATTTTAATGATTTCTGTGCCCGCCTGGGAGCATCTCCTGCCAGCTGAGCAGAACACTGCTCCTCACAGATGTTCAGCTTGCAGAGCTGCACTTTGGAGCCTCTTGCCCGACAGTGAAGCCATTTGTCATTAGGATGGAGTTATTAATTATTGTAACTCGGCTGTGGCACAGTCCCTGCACAAGGCATTAACCGGTTTCCATGGCTACAGCAGAACGGGCTGGGCCTTGGGCTGTGCTGCCATCACAGCCAGGAGAGGATTGCTCTGGGCAGGGATGGGGCAGCAGGGCCCTGGGCTGTCCCAGGGCTGGCACTCGGGACAATCCCGAGACCCCAGGGCTGGCACTCAGGACAATCCTGAGACCCCAGCCTGTCCCAGGGCTGGCACTCAGGACAATCCTGAGACCCCAGGGCTGGCACTCAGGACAATCCTGAGACCCCAGGGCTGGCACTCAGGACAATCCTGAGACCCCAGGCTGTCCCAGGGCTGGCACTCAGGACAATCCTGAGACCCCAGGCTGTCCCAGGGCTGGCACTCAGGACAATCCCGTGCATCTCTCGAATTCCACAGCGTGCTTTATCTGTGTGCAGTCCCACCTTCCAACCCTGAGCAGGATTTCCCGTTTCCCGTGTCTGTGGGAGTGCTCTGCTCCCTGGCAGAGGCCGTGGGTGGGCTCCTGCCTGAGCTCAACACTCCCTGCACAGCTGTGGGGTGGAGCTGGGGGTCTGTGCTGGCCCCAGGGAGCTGCAGGCTGGGATGGGCTGGGGACAGACTGGGGACAGGGCTGGGGACAGTATTTGGGACAAGGCTGGTCACTGCTGGTCATTGCTGGTCACTGCTGGTCGCTGCTGGTCACTGTTGGCCATTGCTGGTCACTGCTGGCCATTGCTGGTCACTGCTGGTCACTGCTGGTCACTGCTGGTCGCTGCTGGTCACTGTTGGCCATTGCTGGTCACTGCTGGCCATTGCTGGTCACTGCTGGTCACTGCTGGTCATTGCTGGTCACTGCTGGTCACTGCTGGTCACTGCTGGCCATTGCTGGTCACTGCTGGTCATTGCTGTTCACTGCTGGCCATTGCTGGTCACTGTTGGTCACTGCTGGCCATTGCTGGTCACTGCTGGTCACTGTTGGCCATTGCTGGTCACTGTTGGCCATTGCTGGTCACTGCTGGCCATTGCTGGTCA